>NC_051159.1:58933055-59090555 GCF_013339745.2 Dermacentor silvarum | reverse complement strand
ACTAAGATATAAGACGGGCAATCGTCTCCACACTCACAAAAAGCGCATTTTTTGACAATTTCCCGTGAAGAAATTGAAATTGGTGCTATTTAGATGGTATTGGCAAACTTTCCGTTTGGCAATCAGCCCGTTCGTGCTCGCACCAGAGGCAGCCGGGTGATGGGTGCCGCGCGGGCCACAGGCGGTGCTAGTGGTAGGGGTTGGTGAAAGTGCCTGTCTGCAACCGCCTCAGGTCGACTGCCTGGGACCTGTCCAGCCGCCCGTGGGGTTGTGGATATTTCTTACGTTCTTTCTTGTAGTGACCAAGAACCTCTCGGTTTGAGGCTGGAAACTCCTTGATGTCGTGGTTGCCGTCCCCGTGGCCCCCAGCTCCGTCCGCCGCGATTTGGGTTGTGTTGATAACTTCTCCGTTGGGGCCCCGCACAACAACGGCGGCGACTGCCCTCTGGGGGATCGCGTCGCGGTGGGTAAGCTGCCTCGCGACGAGATGGGCGCGCTCGTTGTGGTTGGGCGGAATGCCGGTGTGTCTTCGGCCGTTGGTATTGTTGTTGTCGTTGTTGTCGCGGCTGCTGTCTTGGGTGGTGCCAAGCTCCCCGACGTGCGCGGGGAACCATTTGAGGGCCTTGTTCGTAATCGTGCCGGACACGAAGTCCCCGACTCTGGCGTTGAGCATGCGCGCCACATCCGCGGACACCCAACCTTTGGTGTAGTTCCGGATAGCTAATTTGGAGTCGCTAATGATCAGGCTATCCTCGGTACTTCCGTGGAGTACCGCGAGGGCTATGGCCATCTCCTCCGCTGTCTCGGCCGACGGCAGCTTCGCTGATGCCGTGACTCGTATCATTCCCTTCGTATCTACGACTGCCATGGAGAAGGCGGTCGCCGACGCCGTCAGCCGGCCGTGTGGTTGATGTTGGCGCTTTTGCTGTTGCCGTTTTTGTCGTAGTAGTAGTAGTGACGGTGGTGTTGGCATCCCCGGTTCGTCTCGCACATTCTGTTGTAGTGGCTCGTGGTGGTCGTCGTCCCTCTTCGCCGCCAACGTTAAAGGGAAACTGAACAGGATTTAGATTTCTAAAAAGTGACGTTTTTCTGAAGCGCAGATACTTGAAATCCCCGGTACGAAGTTTTGTTTTTCCATCGTACAAGTGGCGGCGGCGTAATTAAGAATTAAAATCGCAGCTATGCTCCACTCACCACGGCTCGCGGAGTCCGCCCACCGCGGCGGCGGCAGAAGGGGAAAGATAGCGGAAATGACGTCAATATAGGGGTCCCAGGCGCCCGCGCGGAAAGCGTGTGCACGTTTTGCGCGTCAGTCGTGTTGTATCCATGGCCTTTATCGCAAGTGATCAAGATCTCCACCCTGCGTTTCCGGCTAACGCGCTTCAAAGGACTGTTACCGCAAGGAGAACTCCGTCTAAGAAGCATACAGTGTCACCATGCCGTCCTTTTGCGCTGCTTACGGCTGTACAAGCACCGGCGGCCGAGACGATGTCATCTTTCATAATTTACCATGGCAGAAAAAACAAGCTGCTCAGTGGATCGTAGCGGTGAAACAAAGTAATTTCAAACCTTAAAGAACCACTCTTTTCTGTTCAAAACATTTTTGGGACAGTGATTACCATCAGAGTTTATCGCTGATGCCTGCAATGGGAATTCCAGTGAAATCTGCTCGACTAAGGCCAGGCGTGGTGCCATCGATCTTCGCTCATAAACGGAATGAATCGCCGCCACCCAGAGCAGCCTTCTGCGATACTTTTTTTTTTCTGTCTTGCAAGAATTTCGTTTACTTCCTGGCAGCACAAACATTCTTCTTCTATTTCCATTGCACTGCAGTGCATACAGGAACACCTGTTGCAACAGAAGTATACGTCAGGTAGAAAAGACACCTAAAATAAAGTTTCAGTGTCACGCCAGGCATCCGGCCGCACTCGGATACCTAAGTGCCCATACGCCTGAGTGCTTACATCACTTGCTTTAAGGAAAGCGGCGGATTGTTCAAAAGCGTGAAACGGCAGGAGTGGGCTTTTACCTCTCATCGTTTCAACACAACCGGGAATCGAGGGCCAAAAAGCATAAAATGGAACTACAGTAAACCGCATAGATATGCATAACAACGTGCAGTGGCACACGTTTTTGTTTTTCGTCAAATTCCCGCACGACATTGCAAGCAGCCCAAGCATGCCGTCGCGGCATCGAACGCTGCTTCTAGCACCGTGGGTCACAAAACAGCACAGCTATACTTCAAAATTAAGAAAAATTCACTTCCGTGCGGCGTATATTTTTCTGGCACGTCTGCACATTGTATTGCTATCTTAGTAACTTGGTAACTGCAAAATGCACTGTGCTGACAGTGCGTCTCCGCATTCGCTGCAAGATCGAATAACGCAATGATTGCACGCATTGTTTGTTGCAATCACAGCAGAGCAGAATGCATCATTGGACCTAATATCTACACTGAATTAAATTATATTGCAAATACAATAATTCCATGCGATGTGTACCTTCAGGCAAATCGGCAGTCGCACTTTATTACTTGCAAACCAGCAACAGTAGAATGCGCTGTATACAAAACGAGTCTCTCTACTGTGTGCAAAACGAGTCTCTCTTTCCGTATTTTGTGTAAGGACGCCCGGTATGAAATAATACAATCGCACTCTGACTGCTAAGGCTATATAACATGGTACAGCTTCAGAAAAACTTACGAATACGTACCAGGCGATACTGCCAAAGCGGGTAAATGTTGCAATTAGGTCCTCGGATCCGGCACGCTCCGGCCATTCCAACTTCCGCGCTGGCGATCGCGCTCGCGCTTGGCGTAGGTGTTTCTCGTTGTCGGGGCCACTGGTTCAAACGCGTATGGTGTCATGCCAATCACCCTAAGGGATCAAAATTATCCACAACAGCAACTGAACTGTGCGAAATCGTCTGGAAGGTAGTCGCAGTACCTGGTGAGAAACTGTCACGTTGCGGTGGGCTCTCGTGGACCATGGATTGACGTCACTATGCGCTCCACCAATCATCGATGCGAGCCGGATTCGCCATGCGCCACCCAGTCGCAGCTCAGAGTTTTTTTGCTAATAACGCGTTTTTGGCTGCGCCATGTCAAATTTCTTGTCGATTTTCGTGTTCAGGGTGTTCAAAAGTATCAAATGGTGCTTATAACTCTATTTTTTGGAACCTGTTCAGTTTCCCTTTAATGGATCGCATTCAGGGATTTACCGTATTTATCGCATGATGAACGCACTCGCATAATGAATGCACCCCCAACTTTAGTCATTAAAATTTAGATTTTCTTTTTCTCCCGCGTAATAAACATACCCCTAACTTTGATCCCCTGCACTCCCGCGAATGGCCACGCTGTATCTGTGCTTTTTTTTTTCTTTTCCTCGCACAATAATCGCACCGTGAACTTGCTGCCGTGAAGTAGGAGAGAGACAGTACGATTCGGCGTCCAATATGGCGACTAGCGTGTACGATTGTATCGGTGCTGAATCGTACCGTGTTTCTCCTACTTTTATTATCATATGGACACTACAGGCGCATTTTTGCCATCGGGCGCCTATGATTGTGGCCACGTTCAAGGGAGGAAGCGGGGAGGAAAGGCACATTGCGCGCATGGCACCGAGGGGAGGGCCGTGCCCATCTTGGAAGCGACCTGCATCGGGGGCTGAGTTGAGTGTAGCTGCAACGGCGGCTTATACCTTTGTGTGTGCTCTGTTCTCGCCGCTCAGTTTGGGTTGAAGTGATACACAGCAAAAAAGGTCACTTCGCTCACTGTTGCTGCTGCGCTTGCTCACGTCGGCGTTCTGGTAGTGAGTGTACGCAGTCATCGAGTGTGACGTGTTCATGTTTGCCTGTGTGCATTGACGCCATGCTTGTTAATCTACATAGTTAGCGAATGTTTGAAAGCTTATACATCCGATAAAATGACTATCCTCACTTCGTATAGCTGTCTACACATTTGCTATCGCAATCGATGTTTCGCCTTTTGGGCAAAGTGCGACTTTTTTAAGAGGTGGTGGCTGCAGAAAAAAAATCGCTCGAAATTTTACCTCGCATAATGAATGCACCCCCCAGCTTTGCATATATTTTTCAAAAAAAAAAAAAAGTTCATTATGCGAGTAAATACGGTATATCGCCTGCAGTGTTCTTTGACTGGCTAAGTGATTGACCAGCGAAACACTCGCGCTTGGCATTGTGTCGGATAAAAGTGAAAGTGATCACCAAAAGCAATCACTTTCACGCAAATATTCGCTGTGTGTTTGCCTGTTGCCGCTTTATTCTTACCTGCCTGTACTTCTTCATATAAGGCCACATGCACGTCTTTCTGTGTAGCTACCACGTCGCTGTGAGATTGTTTCGCTGACTGTGCAGCTATCCTTCAAAACCTAATACAGTTGAACCCTTCAATAGGGTGCTCATTCGTGTGTAACGTTTATATATCTCATCTCTTTGTCATCTGGAAAAACAAAGGTCACGCAGTTCTCATTGTAGTGAGCAGATTTGTTTAGTGCATTCTCTTTGCAGGAACTTCAGTCCCTGCAGACGGTGCTGTATCCCAGCATCCTTTGTTCAGTCACAGCACGTGGGGATGTTGACCGGCTGGAAGTGATGAGGCAATTTGTGAGTTGCACATAAACTACCTCTGTACATATTGTAACTTTGTTTGTGAAGTTAGACTTCACTTAGAGAGGGCTATGAAACTTTTATATACTAGGCTTAGAAGTTAGAAAATCTGTATGGATTTATGTTGAAAGTTCACCATTGCTCACTGTCAAGGATAAAGAAAGGGACACATTGACACAAGCGCAGACTAACAACTGATAGTTCAGTATTTGCGAAAACTTTCTGAATATGGAGATTACTACTATGATAGTTTGTCATTTAATGCTGATCCTTGTGCATTCAGCCCATTTGGCATGTTCTAGTAAACGGTCTTTTTTTTTATTGTTTGTTTTTGACAGTACATGATTGTCATGATGCTGGTGACATGACAGGCAAAATGTTAGATGACTACTAAACCCCTTCTTGGGCAGTAACTGTAAATCTGTTCATTGAAACTAATTTGTGAGTTCTTTGCTAATTTTCTGCATCTTCGACATGCTAGACGTGCACAAGCACTTGTTTGTGTCCTGTTCCTGTCTGTTTAGCCACTTCAGTTTATTTTTTAATGTTGCCAGCAAGCTCAAAGTGCTGTTCTCAGGTTTGGATGCCTTGCTTGAACTCTGCAAAATGTTTCACATACATGAACAGAATTTACTATTTCACATTCGACGTAAGCCATTTCAGTCATTTGCCTGATGTAAGTCTTTGCTGTAAACAACGAGAGGAGTGAACCCACTACACAACCTATAGTAGTGGCTCTACCAGGAAGTGCTCAATCATGTAGTCCAAAAGCGACTGGCTTCAGCTTTTACGCTTTTGCGGCAGGCTGTACAGTACAGTCAACATATAGGGAACACCTAACTAGTACTCAAACCTTCTTAACATGTTGCCAACTTCATAGGAAGAAGTGCTTGATGTGTAGTGTGTGTAGGTAAACTTGAAATAGTAAAGCATTGCTGCCAAGGCCTTCATGTTGAAACTGAGCTTTAATCATTCCCGAAATACTATGAATTTGGCATTCTCTTTGATGATAATGTGTGTCATTTGCTTATTTCTCGCTGCAGGGTGCGTACCTTTCGTCGTGCGACTACGACTTCCGCACCCCACTGCACGTGGCATCGTGCGAGGGGCAACGCGCGCATGGTGCGCTACCTGCTGCAGCATGGCGCCAGCGTGCACATGCGCGACCGCGACCACCACACACCGCTCATGAGTGCTGTCCTCTGCGACCAGCATGCCATCATCGAGCTGCTGGTGCAGGCAGGCGCCCACCTCAGCTTGCCGGCTTCACAGCTGGCTGACGAACTGTGCACGTTAGTGGTTCACTTCACTTGGTGGGGTTGCTTGACCCCCACACACACAAACACACAGCAGTGGCATCTCAATCACAGCTTGTGTGTTGCCTTGGGAGTTAAAGATGTGAATTTTTCTTTACCTTCTTGCTTGTGTAAGATAGTTCAGTTTTGCGTGATAAGGCAAACCACTTCCTCCGAAAAAAAAGGCTAATCTGTTTGTGATGCATGAAACTGTGAAAACAGAAGGTGCCATTGAATTAACCCTTTGAGAGTCACATTTTTTCATTGCAGATTTAAGTTGTCCAGAGTGACTTATTTTAAGAAAAATGAGCTGTAGTGAAGAGGATTGCCTGGCGCTGCAGCCACATCGCCAGTCGTCCGGGAGGCGCGAGTTCGAGATTGCCTGAGCTGCTCTGGTTGAGGCACACTGCCAACGCTGCCTGATGCTCTCTTGTCCTGTGTTCACATTAGATTCTGGTGTAGGTGTTGCGGTTTTTCCCCAACCTGGAATTACGCACCCGAACTCTGCCATCCGTCATGCCTGGCGACCCCAGCCCGACATCCCCACCGGTTACACCAGCCATCGTATGTGCGGGGCCCAGTGTCAGCGGGATACTGACTCCTTCAGTGGCCCCAATGAGAAAGACATTGAAGATTGGCTCAAATCGTATGAACGAACCAGCAACAATAACAAATAGGACGATCCCCTCAAGCTCAACAATGCGATCTATTTATCAGGCGTCGCCAAGCTGTGGTTTAAAAACCACGAAGCCAATCTCCGCATGTGGCCTACCTTCTAAACCAGCATCGCAGAAGTTTTCGGCTGCCCTGGCATGCGCAAACTTCACACTGAACGCCTACAAAGCCGATCCCAGCAAACTAGTGAAACATTCACCAGCTGCATAGAGGACATCGTCGACCTCTGCCGGCGTGTCAGGCCGACGACGATGGAGGCAACAAGGTATGTCACATCATGAAGGGCATTTCCGACGATGCCTATCATATGCTGCTGTCAAAAAACCTTGGCACTGTTTCTCAGGTCTTGGAGCTTTGCAAACATTTCGACGAGCTTTGCATACAGCGTCTTCTCACGCAGCGTCCACCTGTGTCCGACGAACCCTAGTGAGCTTGGCCACCGCTCCGGAGATGAACTCCCTGCTTTGCGAGACAAAAGAGTTCGTCCGTGCTGAGGTTGCTCGTCAGCTTTCGCTGCTGTCCTCATCCACGCCACGACCCTCGCCTTTGCCTGCCAACCTTCACCAGGTCATACAAGAGCAAGTTTGCGCATCTCTCCCTTCTGCCCTCGAGACTCAGGCGTTGCCGATTCCCATTGCTTTTCCCAAGGTGACTGCACCTCTCAGCTATGCCGAGGCTCTCGCACGGCCACCACCTCAGACCTTTGCGCCATTCCTGTCAACTGTGCCACTGCGTCCAGCTCCTCACTGCGTTCAGCCACGGTATCCACACAGCAGTGGACAATGGCGTTCGCCCGAGAACTGGCCAATATGTTTTGCGTGTGGTCTACCTGGCCACGTTGCATAATTTTGCCATCGCCGCGCAACCTTCTACCACCCTAACTTCGACACCGAACCATATGTTTCACCATACCCGTCGTCCTCCGCATTTCGGAACCCTGGCCAGATGTCTTCATACTCGGACCACCACCCTCTTGTTGCCATCGCCTCGATGCCGCTCACTCTTGCCGATGCGTCGTGGTACTTCTATGCCGGAACGGGAAAACTAATTGCCGCAGTTCCATAGGCAAGAACTGCGTCACCCACGAACAGACCAAGGCCTCTCCCTTGTCCGACTAATGTTATTGATGTATATGTGGACGACGTCGCTGCACTTGCCCTCATCGACACTGGTGCCACAGTTTCATTTATTAGTGCCCAACTTTGCCATTTGCTCGGAAAAGTTACGATGCCACTGTCAAACGTATGATGTTGTACTGCCAGCGCAGACCGCATCACGCCTGCAGCTGCATGTACTGCTCGCGTTGTGATCAACAGCCTCCTCTACATCGTCGAATTTTTGGTGTTGTGTTCTTGTTCCTTCGATCTTATTTTGGGCTGGGACTTCCTTTCCGCTAATAAAGCCGTCATCGACTGTTCTCGTGCTGAAGGGAACTTTCCAACGCTGTGCGACGCCCCGCTCCTGGATGCTCGTGAACCTGAAGGTAAAGTATTTGTTGCCGAAGACGTTACAATTCCACCGCACTCCTCTGCCCTTGCCACAGTGTCATGCAACATTGTTGTTCATGCCAGCGCACTTCTTACACCATCTGCCATTTTCGCTCGTCGCAAATGTTCTCCGCTGCCTTTCACTCTTTTGGACGTTTATGCCGGCATCAGCAGACTGCAGGTCTCCAACCAATTGTCCTATCCTCTCACTTTGCTTCGTGGGGAGTGCGTTGGCCGCATCCAGTGTGTCGACCCTGCTGCCATCATTGACATGCCAACTGGTTCCGTCGCCACTAATGAGGTCGCCGGAGTGACCTGTAAAGGCCGGAGTACATGGAGCGAATAACCAGCGTCCGCCGCCGATCCGCCTGTCCAGACATTTTTGTCGGGCGAACGCCGCCGCCAGAAGCGTCTAGCGCACCACGGTGGACGACAGCCACTGGTATGCTGGTATATCGCGCGGGCGCCTTTTCGTGTTGTCTGCAATCGTGTTGGTGTTGCCGTGTCTGCATGTCTCTGTACCGATTGAGCAGTTCCCAGTATGATCTCTCAGGAATCGCGTTGTATTTGTACATCCCATATCCGCTGATCTGCGGGGAAACAGACAAGCACTGCAAACTGTCTACAACAGCCTTCAACAGAAATCTTCTGATCTCTGAGGCCGCATGCCATCGTTACGCCTATGTCCCGACTTCCCCGATAGATGGCACTGGCATCGGATATTTATTTCGTTAGGCTTAGACGCGTTTGAAACGAGAAGCGATCTCGAAAACTCCTCAAGGTTATCCATAATACTCTGTCATCGAAGCGGGCTGAGACTAAGCGAAAGCCATTTACGCAGTCATTTGCTACCAACGGGAAGTGAATTCTACAAGGACAACGCCAAATTCAGTTCAAAGCGGGCGGCCGGGACCACCGCCAACACGGCGGCATAGACGCGGCGGTGTTCGCCGCATGTATTGCGACACAGCGAACATCCTACGTCGTGTCGCTGCGTCGTTACTTGATGCGTGAAGTTCGTCGAGAAAGTTCCCTCCATGTATCCCGGGCTTAACCCCGCGCAGGAGCTGACTTTGCCCGATGTTCTACATAGCTCCATCACCGACACGTTGACTGTTTCTCAACGCGCCCCGCGTCTACGCCTTCTCGACAAGTTCCGTTCGTCTTTCGACTGCCGGCATGTTACCTTGAGCCGCACGTCAACTGTTTGTCATCGCATGGACACTGGTATCAGTACGCCACTGCGACAAAGACCATATCGTGTATCCGCGACAGAGCGCCATGTTATCGACGACCAAGTAGCTGACATGCTCAAGCGCGGCGTCATTCAGCCTTCGGATAGCCCCTGGGCATCTCCCGTTGTTCTTGCTAAGAAGGATGGATTGATTCGATTCTATGTCGATTACCGTCGTCTTGACAAAATAACAAAATAACTCGGGAAGATGTTTACCCTCTTCCGAGAATTGACGACGCCCTTGGCTGTCTCCAAGGCACAGAGTTCTTCTCTTCTATCAACTTAGGCAGCAGCTATTGGTAAGTCCCCATGGCACCCGAAGACCAACCTAAAACGGCCTTTGTAACACCAAATGGCCTATATGAATTTCGTGTCATGCCTTTCGGGCTTTGCAACACCCCCGCAACATTTGAGTGTATCATGGACAACCTTTTGCATGGTCTCAAGTGGAAAACGTGCCTGTGCTACTTAAATGATGTGGTTATTTTTTCGCCCGATTTTCCCATCCATCTCTGTAGGCTGGAGGAAGTGTTACAGTGCCAACTACTACTGCCGGCCTTCAGCTCAACATGACGAAATGTCACTTTGGCGCAAGTCAGCTCACCATTCTTGGCCATGTAGAATCTAAACACGGTATTCTTCCTGACACGGCCAAGCTCTGTGCAGTTGCTGATTTTCCCAAACCTTCCTCCGTAAGAGAACTTTGCAGCTTCCTTGGCCTCTGTTCTTGCTTTCGCCGCTTCATTCGGCATTTTGCGTCCATCACCGCTCCCTTGAATCAGCTTCTACGGAACAACTTGAACAGTTACGCCTGGTCGTCTGCTTGCGACGTTGCCTTCCAAGAGTTGCGTCGTCTACTAACATCGCCGCCTATACTGCGTCACTTCGACCCGACAGCTCCGACCGAAGTACGTCGATGTGTACTTCAAATAATTTTTATGCCACAATAAAGTAAAGAAATGTTGTTTTTTCAAATTTCCTCAAGACAACTTATCACCTAGAGTGACCCAGCTAACCGCCACTTAGTTTGGAAGATCAGTTGAACTTTTTTAGCTGTATGGCACAACTTAACAATGTTTGCCTGCATTGTTTAAATGTCAACCCCTTGTTTTTTGCCGCTGTTGCCCCTTCACAGCATCAATCTTGAACAGTGATTTTGTATAGAGGAGGTTGGCAGGTGGCATTGTACAGTCAGGAGTGCCACAACTATACATGACTTGTACTGCTAAGCCGCTTGTTTGCTTGCACTCAAAGTTTGCACTGTGGTAGCATTTGGAGTAAGTTTAGTTTAATATCATGTTTGTAGGCAGTCAATGGCCGATTTTTCGGACGTGCCTGATAATTTAAATCCCTTCGCAGCACCACGACGTATCCCATAGAGCCATTGTATAGGAATATGAAATTTCAGATGCTGAAAACCTTCGCTGTCTGATTTTCCAGACTTCTTGATGTGACTGCCTGTCCAAAATGCCATTAATCGAAGCCACCACCGCCGCTGTTTTTATTATTTTGCAGCCTCGAAACAGTCAACACCGGGGCAATGCCAGGCCTAGCTGCTTCAATGTTCGCTACCAAGCTTCCTGCCGTTTGATAGCATGTACTTAATTGAAAGAATTCGCCTTTCTCATTCTCGCAGATGGCTTCGAAGCGCAGTGAGCACGGCAAGGGTCAGGTGTTGCAGAATGCCAGTTTCCAAAAGTCAGCTTCGCCGCAATATACCGGTGTTACGCGGTGAAGCATCCGCGATGTATTGCGGTGAAGCGTAGCAAGACTAGAAAGGGACCACTGTGACGAGACACAGTATGTAGTCCGTAATTATACACGCGTGCACCTGCCGTCTCCTGTTACATTATGAGCACCGATACGCCTAATAAGTGTACTAGCAGGCCTTCAGAGCTACTTCGGACGTGCCTGTGGTCCGACGTTGACTGTAACAGTTTTGCCCACATGAAACTCGAAGGGGCTGTCTGTGGCGGCGCCATTAAAGAAATCGCAGTTTTGGCCGAAAGGTGAAGCATCATTTGTAGCAAATTAGTAGACAGCTATATGAAGTGAGGTTAATAGTTTTATCGGCCATATAAACTTTGAAACATTTGCTTACCACTAAATTAACAAACATGGTGTCAGCATGCACAGGCAAACATGAGCACAACACTCGAGGACCGCAGACACTCGCTGTCAAAACGCTGGTGTGAGGAAGCGCAGCAGCAGCAGTGAGCGAAGTGACCTTCGTTCTGTTACAGAGCGGCGAGAACACAGCATGCACATAGTTATGAGCCGTCTGCAGATCGCTTTCAAGATAAGGTGCGTGCGACCGTGCATGGCTGCACAAAGTATGCAGTTGATGCAGGAGTCGGCATCAACTACGTCCCCCTGCCCCGCTTTCCTCCCTGCGGGCATGAGATAAAGCCGCGATCGGCGGTTCTCCATGTATGTGGTCATGAAATGCGCAGTTGCCTCCAGAGAACAACGCATCATCCCCCCTAACCCCATCCCCGCAAGACCTTTCACACGAAAGAAGACAGCGCGTTTCCTGTCAGCTTTCCTCTCTTGAGCACACCAGATTAAGTCGCGATCATTGGCTCTCCTCGCGCGCTTTCACTTGCACACACAGCATACAGTGCGCGGCAATGGTGTTATCGCTCTTGAACGTTATACGGAACATCACGGCGACGCCGGCGGCAAGAATGTGCCTGGAGTGCCCATATAATTTCTATCGTAAAAAACAAGTTAATTCCACTGCAGTAACAGTGGCGCCATCTACATTGCGACGACTACATTGAACAGTGTGTTTTTGCCGTTGCCATGACACATGGCAGCGCTGTTCCATTGCAGGAGAAGCAAACATCTTTAGTGGTGTCACTGCAGATGATGCTCACTCCAGTTTCATTGTGGATGAAACCAGTGAGTAAAGCAAATGTGATATTAAACTAGGCTTACTCCAAAATGCTACTTCAGTACAACTTACAGTACAGTGCAAGCAAACCAAGCAACTTAGCAGGAAAAGTGATGTATAGCTGCGGTGCTTCTGTTTGTGTAACAGTCGGTACAGTGCCGTCTACCAACTTCCTTTATACAATACTGCAGTTCAAGAGTGAGGCTACATGTGCAAGGACAAGAGCGACAACAAACCAGGAGCTCATGCTCTGCTGTAATCTAAACAATGCAGGTAAACATTGTTAAGTCATGCAATAATGCTAAATAAAGTTGACTGATCTTCCATACTAAGTGGTGGCTAGTTAGGTAACTTGAGCTAATGAATTGGTCTGAAAACATATTTCTTGCATTTAAAAAAATACTAGTATTTTGTAAATTTGCCATAACTTAGCTGGGATACCAGCACTACGCACCAGTGTTTATTTTGGATTTTTAGGTTGATTGGCTGTATATTTGGTATCTTGTATAAAATACGATGTTTAGAGCTTGTTTCTGGAATCATGACTAAGAATGTTCGGCCAGAATTATTTTTTAAGTGCACATTGTTTAGACAGCTTCTAGTGCATGAAATAACTGTTTACCATAGTATTGCCGCTATCTTGAATATAAAGTTTAAAAAAGTCATTTTTTTACATTAGTTTCTGCGCTAAATAATGCTGAAATACCTAAATATTTGAAACACAATTTACTTTGCTGGTCCACGGCCGGGCTCGACTGGCGCGCGCACTCGCATCTTACGGCCTCCTCACCCGTCGGGGAAGCAATGGGAGAGTTTCTCAGCATGTTTTGCACCCGTCGGCGGAAGGGGCGCTGTGACCTTGACCCTTCCTCCCCTGCCTCCGCGTGCATGCACTTGCCTTCGCGCTTGTACGATCGTTTTCCTGCGCATTTCATTCGGTGCTCTGTCAGTGTTGTCCAGTATGCAGTGATTTGTAGGCTCATGAAGACGGGTCGTACAGCCTTTAGTACGCGCGGCCACAGCTAAGATTTGGCGTCGTTCATTGCACATCGTTATATAAATGCTGTGTGATGGTGTATGCTGTGTTCCATATTGCAAGTCCCCCATTCCGGGAAAACACCCAGTGTTTCTTTTCACCAGTTCCCAAGCAATGAGTTTCTAGCCTGAGTTTCTAGTGCTTTTGGAAAAGATAGTGGTTTTTTTTTTTTCGATAAAGCCTCCAAACACTTCTACGCAGGAATGTACTAGAAGTACTCGCAGGAGCAGTCCAGCCCTATTTTACAACGCGCTCCCATCTTGAGCTGCCCTGAAGGCGTTGACGACAGCCATGCGAGATGATCCGCAAATGTAATTGCAGAGAGGTTTCTGATAATACTCCTTGTAAATCACTCAAACCAACTGACTGACGAAAACGACAAACCTTTGGCCTATGTACACAAGCCGCCAAGGAAACACTTTAGATTGTAATTGTGAATAAGACGCATTTGTGAGCTACTGTGTCCGCAAGAGTTTTCGCCTGAAAATATGGCAACCATTGTAAGTGCATACTAGCAATAAATATTTATTTTCATTCCTCAAATGCCAATGCATTTGATGGCAGAGAGCTATTCTCCCGGCGCATGCATCTCCATGTTCTCTAGTGAAATTAAATAAGCTCGATGTATTAATACGGCTACACTGCATGCATTTATAAGAAGCCTAGATGAACCATTTACGCGTCCTCTACAATTAGGCGACTTGTTCTTGAATGCACGGTGAGGTAAGAAGCGCGCCCGACCCCATCTTCCAGCGTTCCGCGCACTGCACAGATGGCTGGGAACAGCTGAGCAGGGTGAGGTCGCAGCGCCCCCCACCAAGCAGCGGCGATAGGCGAGAACTTGCCCCGATGTGAAGGCCGTAAGAAGCGAGCGCACGCGCCAGTCGAGCCCGGCCATGGTTGGTCATATCGACTCCTTAAGATGCTAGAAACACCTTTATAACACTACAACTATATATTATTTAGTTTCAGTAAAAAAAATGTACTTTTTCACGAGGTAACAGGGATAAGCCACATCTTTAGATGTTCAGCAAAAAATGGGTTTTACAAAATTAAGCAGTTAATGCTGTTTTGCACTGCCATGAATATGTGAGAAGTTTTTCAGCTAAATTTGAAGTAAAAAAATAATGCTGGATCGCTTTGTGTAGAATGATCCTAGAAGGAAGTGAGTGAGAAACTTGCAGTAATCAATTGTTTGATCACCAGACTAGATTCTATCTGTTCTTGTGCACCTAGCAAAAAGATGCACACATGGCAGTATCGCCGGTTTGTGGATGCCTGCCTGTGAACAAAGTAATCTCATGCCTACGGAAGAGTCACGCAGGCAAGCATCTCGCAGTAACGCTTGAAGAAAATGAGATATAAATCAGTTTTCCCTATACCCGCAACTCGAAATGACAAGTGCGAGAATGGCAATTATTAAGTGTGCAAGCAGGGGCGTGAGCATGTGACAGTAATGAAATGGCATTAAGTGTAGCGCAGCAATAACAAGGACACAAGCTTTGTCCTTGTTTTTGCTGCACTACTCTTCATGCCATTCCATAATGATCCACCAACAAGCCCACATTGTCACCCTCATATGACAGCAAACTAGGTGAAACGGGAAGAAACCCAAGCTGGCAGCCACCATGGAGGGAAGCAAGAAACTGGCTTCAGTTGTTGCCACACATGTGCTGCCGTGACCATTTGGGATGTGTTTCCAGTGTTGTACATGTACCAGAGTAACAATGTGGGCTTGTTGGGTGGTGTGCGTGTGTGTGTCCTGTCTAAAAAACTCAGATCAAAGTTCATGTACAGCAGGTGGTGTGCGTGTGTGTGTCTAGTCTAAAAAACTCAAGATCAAGTTCATGTACAGCAGTGACCCTCAATGGGTAGTCTGAGCAGAGATGCCATTGAATTCATAGTTAGAAATACTTACTTTGTTTGTTGAGCTGTGGATCTGCTGTTAGGTTATACAGCATACATTAGTAAAGCCAAAATAACTTTGACGTTTCTTCTAGTTTAATGTATAATGTGGCTGACAGGCTCTAAACAGTTGGAAAATAAAACATCTTTCCAGAGCGGCAGGAATGGAACGTGAAGCGGCTGGAGTCCTACAGGCTGGCTGGAGCCAGCTTCTATGAGAGCGATGTAACTGGACGCACATGCCTTCATGCTGTGAGTCTGCAGTGTCCTCTTTGTGCTCATGCGTGCATGCAACATTTGACCTTCCTTGGTCAGGGCCTTTGAATGTGAAAATTTCTCTAAACGTCTCTGTAATAAACAAGAAACAAATAAAAAGCATCTCTATGCCTCGGCATTTGTGACTCGCCTTGCTTGAGTGATCAGACCACTGCAGTTGACTCAGGATTTTTTGTAATGTAATTGTAGCAGAAGCATCGTCTCTACAAATTGTGGGTTCACCTACCATGTACATGCATGATAGCGTTGTAGGAATAACTCGGCTAAATGTCGTAACGGGCGTGAAGAAGAAAAAAAGAAAAATGACCAAGACTTCATTTGCATGTTGTGAGTTCTTTCTATATCTAAAACTACAGAATTGTGCAACAGTTAGAATTGCAATCCAAACTGTGAGCCCCATTCGTCAAGTGTTTTAGGATGGAGTTCACGGCTTTAAGAAGAGCAGTGTTCATGTTCATGGGTCAAGTGTGTACAACCATAATGGATCTCTCACTTGTCTATGCACATCTGATGCTCAGTGAATGGAATTATCTATACATGTGCACATGGCCTTTAGCACACTCAGTAGTAAAAGCTCGCTAATTCGTATTCTGCGGGGATGCTACGAAATTCTAATTATACAAAATCTCTAACTCGAGAAAGTCAGAGAAAAAATTGCTTGGTTAAGGTGCGTATATAGTCGACGTAGCATGAGCACGCACACGTTACGTCAAGTTGGCAAGAAAAATGGCTATAGTTCGACGCACTGGCGCAGCCAGCATAACCAGACGTGACCAACGCGGCTGACGTACCCAACGTCGAGATGGCTCTTGCTCCATCCGCGCGCAGTGGCGTACCAACTAATTCTCAAATGGGGGGGGGGGGGCAAACCGCAAACGATCTGACTCTCTCTCTCCTCTTTATATATATATTGTGAGCGCATTTTGCGCATATCGTCGTCGTCATCTGTACATACGACTCATCATCTTGTGTGAGCGCTATTTATGCATATCGTCGTCTTCATTTGTACATACGACTCATCATCATCTTTTGTCTCGTGCGGTGCTTCGTCTCTGACTCGGGCGGCTGCTCAGAAATAAAGGCATCGCATCGGCCGACGTCTCACAAGTGGTGGAGAGTGCTTTCGATTCCCACGTCCTCTTACTTTCCCGATTCCCCTGGAGCTCCGATCCGGTCGTCGTTTGCTCTCGCCTACCACGGTGATGGCAGAAACCAACCCGTCCACCAGTGCTGCTACCACCTCTGCTCAGCCCGCTGGGCCTACCTGGACGGTGAACACCACACACCGAGATCCTCCCGTCTTTGCCGGCCTCCGCGGCGACGACGTCGACGATTGGCTCGATCACTACAACAGAGCCAGCGACGCCAATCATTGGGACGACACGCACAAATTGCGGTATGTCGCTTTTTACTTGACCGAAGTTGCGAAGACATGGTTTTTTAACCACGAAAGTGACTTTTCGGACTGGTCATCATTCACCCAGCAATTTCGCCAGATATTCGGCATGTCCTCTGGACGCTCCGCCGTCGCGAAACAGAAGCTGGCAACGCGCATACAAGAGCAAGACGAGTCCTATACGTCCTACATTGAGGACGTCCTCGCTCTCTGCCGCCGCGCACAGAGTGACATGGCGGAAGCTGATCGCGTTCGCCACATACTGAAAGGCATCAACACGGTCGCCTTTAATGCTCTCGTCATGCAGAACCCAAACTGCGTTGGGGATATTATCACGGCCTGCCAGCGTCTAGACACGCTCCAGTCTATTCGCCTGCCACGCGCCTCTACCGACCCTCATCTCAACGGTGATGCTGAGCTGCGCGCCCTGATACGCACTCTCATCAGGGAGGAGCTTCACGGCCATCTTTCTGGACCTACGACGCTTGCAACCGTTCGCCCCGCTCCTCCTGGACTGCGTGACATCGTCAAGGACGAACTGGCGTCGATGACAAACGTCCAAATGGACAAGTCTACTGCACCATTTCGTCCGCCAAGTTATGCCGAAATTGCCTCCCGGCCTCCCTCGACCGTTCCGTCTCCACGTGCCGAAGCTTACCGCGACCCCCTAGCTTCGCTGGCGGCGAATACTCCTGCAGAGCCGTACTACTCTCCGTGGCGGTCGTCGCGCCCTGTTTGTTTCTACTGCGGTATTCGCGGCCATATTTCTCGCTTCTGCCGTCGGCGTCAGCAAGATGAAAGGCGGGGCTATGCTACCTTTGAGCGAGACAGCGCACATAGGTTTGACTCCTACGTTCCCGGGCGTCACCCAGGTGAAAGGCGAGGCTATGACACCTTTGAGCGAGAAAGGATACCAGGCCCAGATTCGTACGTTCCCGGACCGTACACAACCTCTTCCGGTCGCTCTCCTTCACCTTCCCAGGACATGGCTCGAGCATCCCGCTCGCCCCGGCGTCGCTCTCCTTCACCTTACCGCCGTTCCTCATCGCCCTTGCGTGCTGCTTCCCACGTTGTGGACACCCGTCCGGAAAACTAGAGGCTGCAGTTTTCGGAGGAGAAACTGCATCGTATCGGACTGTCCCAATTCCTCCTGCTCGCCCCGCCAATTTGCTCTCAGTTTGTGTGGAAGGTGTTTCCGTCGACGCCCTTGTAGATACTGGAGCCGCTATTTCTGTTATACATCGTGAACTGTGCTTCCGTCTGCGAAAAGTGCAAACGCCGTATGTTGGTCCGGTCCTGTGTGGTGCCAATGACGTTCCCATCTTTCCTACCGGACAGTGCACAGCTCGCGTCCTGATAGACGGTATTCGTCACCATGTGCAATTTGCGGTGCTTTCAACGTGCGCTCATGAGATGATATTAGGATGGGACTTCCTGTCTGCTGCTTCTGCACTAATTTCGTGCGGCGACCCAAGCATCCACATCAGCGACAGCGAGACTTATCCTGTTTTCGATTCCCCGTGTCCCAACCTCCTTGCAGCAGCGGATTTTATTATACAACCAGACGAAGAACGTGTTCTTCCCCTTGAGTCAACAGACATTGTCGACGGAGACGCATTGGTTGTACCTTCTCAGCGCTGCATTTCTCGAGGACTCGCCATCGCTTCTTGCTTGGTCCGATTCTCGAGTGGCTATGCCAACCTCACAGCTTTTAATACGACTCCTGAGCCACTACTACTGCCCAAAGGGTCTACCGTCGCCAAGCTCGCCGACGCTGCGCCGGTATGTGTCGTCAGTGTTTCGCCTGCCACATCTTCCGCGCATTGTACGCCCGCAGAAGGCCACACTAGTGCTATTAAGGCCACCTTGAGTGAGATCTCAATCCGGCCCAGACGGATGCACTCCTCACCATTTTAATGAAGCATGCAGCTTGTTTTGACGTTTCTTCGCGAGGCCTGGGTCAGACCACTGTAACTACTCATCGAATTGAAACAGACGGCTCTCGCATCATTCGCCGTCGCCCGTACCGTGTGTCACCTTCGGAGCGAAAAGTTATAGAAGAACAAGTGAACGACATGCTGACACGCAACATTATAAGGCCTTCAGCAAGCCCTTGGTCTTCTCCTGTTGTGCTTGTTAAGAAAAAGGATGGTTCTGTGCGCTTTTGCATCGATTATAGGGCGCTAAACAAAATTAACCGCAAGGATGTTTATCCTATGCCTCGTATTGACGATGCTTTGGATACCTTACAAGGTGCCGAGTATTTCTCGAGCCTCGACTTGCGCTCAGGATATTGGCAGATTCCAATGCATGAGCAAGATAAAGAAAAGACTGCGTTTGCTACACCTGATGGCCTTTTCGAATTTAACGTGATGCCTTTTGGACTGTGCAATGCGCCAGCTACGTTTGAACGTATGATAGATACAGTACTCCGTGGCTTAAAGTGGAAGACATGCCTTTGTTACTTGGACGACATTGTCATCTTTTCGTCGAGTTTCTCCCAGCACCTACAACGTCTAGACCAAGTTCTGACGTGTCTGGCAAAGGCTGGTCTCCAACTCAATACTAAACAGTGCCGCTTTGCAAGCCGAAGCATTAAAGTATTGGGCCACGTCGTCAGTAAACATGGCATCCAGCCTGATCCCGATAAAATCGCTGCAGTGCTGCAATTTCCGCCACCAACCACACTTAAAGAACTCCGCAGCTTTCTAGGACTCGCGTCCTACTTCCGCCGCTTTGTCCGTGACTTCGCCACCATCGCCGCTCCTCTACACAAACTTCTGACTTCGAGCGCGTCCTTTGTGTGGTCGGACGACTGTGAAGCCGCCTTCCAGACCCTCAAACGACTTCTCACGTCAGGGCCCGTGCTCCGTCATTTCGATGCAACCGCCCCTACTATTCTACACACTGATGCCAGTGGGCATGGACTTGGCGCTGTCCTGCTGCAGCGGAATCAGAAATCTGAAGAGCAAGTCGTGGCTTATGCAAGTCGTACGCTTTCTCCTGCTGAGCGCAACTACACAATTACAGAACAGGAATGCCTCGCCATCGTGTGGTCAATACAAAAATTTCGACCCTATCTCTACGGCCGCCATTTCACAATTGTGACCGACCATCATGCCCTCTGTTGGTTGTCGTCCCTGAAAAACTTGTCTGGACGCCTAGGCCGTTGGGTACTGCGCTTGCAGGAATATGACTTTACTGTCACGTATAGGTCCGGCAAACAACATCAAGATGCCGACGCTTTGTCACGCTGCCCGCTGTCTCCAAACGCCCATGCTTCACCTTCGGTCTGCACGTCCCCATCTAGCCACACGTCTCAGAACACGTCCAGTAGCCCGGGACAGGCGGTTGCCTCAGTTGACTTTCTTCCGTCCACTGACCTCGTCTCACTCCAGCGTACTGACCCATACTGCCGAACGCTGATCGACCGACTTACTGGCTTGGCACGATCCCCCAACAGTCGCTTAAGACGACAACTTTCACGTTTTAAGCTTCAGGGTGGAGCGTTATTTCGATTAATCTACCATCCTTCCGGTAACCGGTGGGTACCAGTCATACCTCGCTCACTTCGACTCCAAGTATTAGAAGCATTTCACGACGACGCGACGGCTGGCCACTTGGGCTTTCTTAAGACCTACGACCGCATCAAAATGCGTTGTTTCTGGCCGGGTCTTTCCGTCTCTGTCGCCAAATACGTTAGCTCCTGCGCGTCATGCCAACACAGAAAACGCTCAACATCCCTTCCAGCCGGTCCTCTGCAGCCTCTACCATGCCCGTCCACCCCCTTCGAAATTGTGGGCATAGACTTGTACGGACCCCTCCCACTCACGCCCGCTGGTCACCGCTGGATCGTTACCGCAGTGGATCATCTCACGCGGTACGCAGAGACAGCTGCTCTCCGCTCTGGTACTGCCTCCGAAGTCGCCGACTTTTTCGTGCACGCTATCGTTTTGCGCCACGCCGCACCTCGTGTCCTCCTGAGTGACCGTGGCAAGATGTTTCTTTCGCATGTTCTTCGTGAAGTCCTCCAGGCCTCTGACACCACCCATAAGACCACATCAGCGTACCATCCGCAAACAAATGGCCTTACCGAGCGTTTTCATCGAACTTTGTCCGACATGATGTCAATGTATGTTCGACCCGATCACACCAACTGGGACACCATCCTGCCTTTCGTGACGTTTGCGTACAATACTGCCGTCCAACGTACAACCAATTACAGTCCCTTCTTCCTTGTGTACGGTCGTGCGCCGTCTTTCGTCTTGGACACTACACTCCTTTCAGCACCTGCGGCTCCATCCGCGTCTCTTCCTGAAGAATTTGCTGCTCGCATCGCCCGCTGCCGTGAAATCGCTCGCGCCAACACTGCTACCATTCAGGACAAAAGGAAAATTCGTTATGATGCGACGCGTCGCGTTGCTTCGTTCCGCCCAGGCGACGAAGTTCTTTTGTGGACACCTGTTCGCGCACCGGGCCTCTGTGAAAAGTTTCTCCAGAGATATCTCGGCCCCTACACCGTTTTGCAAAGAACTTCGGCCGTTAACTACCGCGTCACTCCTGTCAGCTCAGCTACTGACCGCCGCTGCCGCTCTACTGAAATCGTTCACGTCTCTCGCCTGAAACCTTACATTCGCCGTACCTACCCTTTCTAGCTTGCGGTCTTGCTGACCGCTTTCCTGAAGGGGGGAAGTTAGTGTGAGCGCATTTTGCGCATATCGTCGTCGTCATCTGTACATACGACTCATCATCTTGTGTGAGCGCTATTTGTGCATATCGTCGTCTTCATTTGTACATACGACTCATCATCATCTTTTGTCTCGTGCGGTGCTTCGTCTCTGACTCGGGCGGCTGCTCAGAAATAAAGGCATCGCATCGGCCGACGTCTCACAATATATATATATATATATATATATATATATATATATATATATATATTTCATCTTGCTTTTCTGTACAGGTAATCATCAGCGCGCATCGCGTGTTCTTCGTTGTGATAGCTTGAGCTCGGCTGGAATAAAGCGGCTTCTCTTAAGTGGACCGCAGCCGTGGCCTAGCTGTAGAGCGCTCGTCTCGACTGCGGGAAGTCCTGCGTTCGATTCCTACCACCACAGGGCGCCTACTGTTTCACATGGGCGCAATCGTACCCATGCCGCCAAATTACCAATAGGCGTGTGTCCTTCCAAGCGTCTGCAACTCTCACAGCTGCCGAGCACGCGGCCGGTAGCGTGCTTGTCCCTATTTTACCGGTTGGCTACCGGCAGCAGCACCCGTCTGCATCCCGCAGCAGCGAAGTATGCTTGACCAGCTTATCCGTGTTATCAGAAGAGAAATAAGTAAAAACAAACATGGGTTACATTCATATTGAGGTTCCGATTGGAACTGCAGATCCTTCACCTACTACACGAGCAATCCAGTGGCCACAGGAATACAATGACGCACTTGTTCGGGTGATACCTCAACTTCCAAGCAAACAACACACTCTGTCCCAAGTACGTAAGGACATAAGAAATTGACGAAAGAACCACGGGCTTAAAAAAAAAGGAGAATAAAGGATTGTCAAACATGACCCTACAAACCTATTACACGTATAATAGTAAGGTTAGAGACACGTGGTTGCGAGCACTGATTTAATTTCTTTTTGAAACACCCAGAGGAGCCCCGATCAGAAAGCCAAGTTCACTTCGCCACCCGTGACTGACAATGTTCCGGCGAAAGTCTGAAGCTATGGATGTAGTGAGTGTCCTGGCCTTTGCGGCTCGCTAACGCCACAGCTTCTGGGAACTAAAGCATTCCTGACTCGCAGCGGTTCGCTGACGGGTGGCTGTATATGCCGGCCTCACTACACCCCATTTACAGAGAAACACCCGCTTCAGGCAGTGGATAAGTGATTGTTCGTTGCTGCTGTTTCCGAAAAGTGCCGGGCGACGTCACCACGCAACCGCCTTAGTTTTCCACATCACGTATTGTTCCTGTAGTTCCCAGCAGTGAACGCGCGAAAGGCTTCGGTTTTAAGCAAGGGGGGCCCGCAGCGATGTTTGTCCTTGTCAATCACCACCGACAGCGTATTCAAGGGTCACGGGAGACGCCGCTAACGGTGACTGCTAACTCCCCTCTTCGGCGAGACCACTCGTGAACATTCTATAACTCTCCCCCCCCCCCCCCCCCCCCCAGCATGCTTCCGAAACCCGAGAGCCCTCCTATGCGGCCTCTGACCGTGGATCTGTAGGATGAGATACGCACCACCGAGTGCAAACGGAGCAGGCGTTGCAGGATTTCGGGTGCTTAAGCTGTGAATGGAAAAGCTATATTGTTTGAGAATGTATTGCTTGTAGTGATGGCACTTTTTCTTTGAGTGTCTGACGTCTGTCCATCGGTCACTTTGTCATACGGCTTCTGGTTCTGTTCTCGCGAAGTTTCTCCTCGGGGCGCGAGCTCCAGTTTCCCCATTCGCACGCATCTTACGCGCTGCGATACTTTCATTAGGCGACCGCAAAGCTAATTTGTATTAAATTTCCGTAATTGAATAAGAGAGGAGAGAAACGGAACTTACTGTAAGAAAGGCGGTGAGGCAGACTTAAGATGTGTTCTATAGCCTGCTACTGTACGCAGGCGAAGGAGGAAAAGAGACGAAAATGCATAATGAAAGGTGATAGGAATGGACGGGCATAAAGCCAGGATTGCTAAACTGTACCTCATATAGCACTCTTGCCAGACAAGTTTGACTTATTGTCGACTTTATTTTGTCGTACGCTCTCTACCCGTACCAACCCACAAAACAGAGACGCCATTTTATTGCAAAGTGCTGCAACTCAAAAGATAAGGTTTTGTTTCATGCAACCTTTTGATATTACTCTTGTCATAATACTATCGTGTCCACTAATGATAATTCTATAACAACATTACAATTTAAGACCTAATTAATTACAAAAGATTCAGCTACTGTCGAGTAATGGTTTTTGCAATAAGCTACACATACAACCAGTTAAAAAATAAAGGAAACAGTGTATTTTTTGTTTCTTTCTTGTATGACATCGTTTATATTTTAGCGAAACCATACAGCTTTTCAAGGCCATCATTTTCTGCGTCCTCAAATACGGCTAGTTATATCTGCCGAAAAAATCCTTATTAGCAATGTTAAAGCCTTTGGCTTCAGACGATGACGGTATCAACTCGCCTTCGCCAATTAAACGCTTAGCAGGTGAGCCTCACGTGTTCTTATTCCTGCTGTGGTCCTTGGTTAGGTAAACAAACTGTTTTCCATATGACCTCATCGAACCGCTGTATTTTGCATTGCATAAAAAAATTAATTGCGAAAGCAATAATGTTAGCCCTCCTGGTGAAATTGCGCCGTCGGCTTCGGCGTTGCGGAGGGGTTCCGCGTATATTTAGGTATCTCTATGCTATTTGCTCATCCATGCCGTATTCACTCCTGCTATAGACCTATATTAGCTATCCACCCTTATTGGCTAGCCCACCTCTTATGTAATACCCCCTAGAGGGGTCTTTAAGGAAATGAAGTGATGTGATGTGCAGTATATGAAAATTAACTAATATGCATGTTATATTGCTACAGTATTAAAACACCAAAGTTGTCGATAACAGATGATACGTTCTTGACTAATTCAGTACTTTGTATTTTGATAATGGCAGCCCACAAGTGAATTTCACGAAACACAACAATCATAGCTCACGCTGTGCGTGCGCGCGTGCGTGTGTGTGTGTGTGTGAAATATTTGTTACAAGTCTGATAGACGAATGCGGATATATTTTACGTGACCAAAGAGTGCAGGTGTGGCCGTCACGCGTTACAAGCAACCGTGTTTACTGTAGAATTTGCCGCCTTTCATGAATATTAAATTGCATAGAAAATCATCTGAAGCATAGCCGAGGCCGCACATCGCTTATTGAGTGGTATTATATTCAACAGCCTATTATTTTGCTTTTGTACAAGTGAGTCCGAAATTCAACGCAACAGTTCTTGTTTTGTATTTATTTTCTTGTTTTCTTTTGTTTTTTTAGTCAGGAGGAGGGGGGAAGAGCTGGTTTTCTTTAAGTCACACCAGATCTTTTTACGAATTGCTTGTGTCCAATAGGGCAATCTGGGGGGTCTGCTCAGGTGCATTACTATAAGAGGCGGACATTACAAATTATCGCGCGATAATTTACCATTCCTAGATGGCTAGTTAAGTACGCTCACCAATAAAGTTGTAATTATTCCCTTCAGGACGCATGTTGGTGTGCAGAAATTAAAGCCTAGCAATAGATAAGTCATGTTTCCTTAACAGAGAATGTAAGACTACCACAACTTCCGCTATTTCCTTTCTTAAGAGAAAGAGAGACGGAGAGGAAGGCAGGGAGGTTAACCAGATGTTAGAATTCGGTTTGCTACCCTGCACTGAGGGTGGAAAATAGGGATTAGAAAAAGGACAGAGAGAGTGTGAGAAACAAAATAAAGCACACACATACAACAAAAAACGCACACGAAGGAAGAGCGTTCTAATCACAGTCGTTTAGATAGACCGGAGGCTCGCAAGAAGCGCAGAAGCGCCTGCGCGGCCTTCTTCAGTGACGTTAAGTCCAGTCTGTGGTGGAGAATTATTTCTTCCGACAGAGGCTGGTCGTCCAATTGGTTGAACGCGTTGTTGAGAGATTGTCTCTGCGCACTGTACTGCGGGCAGTCACACAAAATATGTTCAATCGATTCTTCATTGCCGCGGTGGTCACAGGGCGCGCTGTCGGCCATTCCTATGCGGAACGCATAGGCGTTGGTAAACGCAACGCCCAACCATAGTCGACAGAAAAGCGTTGCGTCTCCTCGGCACTATGTTGTGACGTGAGACGCCTTGAATTTGATTGTTGTGATCTTCGTTGGTATGATAACTGCCGCGGTGGAGCTGTTCGGCAGGACGGATCCATAGGTATATATATATGGGCAGAGTCTTCGTACTTCTCGTACAACAGAAGTAAAGCGAGCTGCTTAAGGGCTGGTGATGACAGCTCTGTTTTTTTTTTCTGGATACCAGGTAATATCACTTTGATATTTGGCAACGATTCACCATGCGCGGTTACTGTTTGACAGAAAGAGGTACGTGGTCTGTCCGCTGGTAGAGATGCCAGGTGGTGGCGCGGAGTCCGGGTAAGATGTGTGATATGTGTCATCAGTGCTTTAACCTCAATCTGAGTCTTGGCGAGGAGGTCTCCAGCGATTGCTATAGCCGCCACTGTTGATGTACTCCGAGGCAGGCCTAGAGAAATGCGGAGTGCTTGGGCCTGAATACTGTATTGTGCGCCGACTCCTTTTGTTTGCGTTAGTTAAGGCTGGCAAGCTGTACCGCAGGAAGCCGAGGAACAGCACATTGTATAGTTGCAACATTGCACTTGTGGACATTCCCCATGTCTTTCGAGTCAAGAACTTAAACAGGTGAGAGATGCCTGTTAACCGCTTCTTTATGTATGATACATGAGGGCTCCATGACATGTCTCTGTCAATTACAACACCTAGAAACTTGTAAGATGAAATGTGTGGTACTCTTTGACTATTTATCAATACGCCGTAATTCGCCACGGGCTTGCGTGTTGCGGCAGATTATATTTGGATTCCACTTAACAGTTTAATAAAAAATATGCGGCAAGCAGTTTGGGTTGGTATTACATGTAACGTCAATGAATATTTACCAGGTTTGGGTGGCGGATATCTTGACATTAGTGCTGGTCTTAGGATTACTGCTTAGCAAATATGACTTTTCTATAGTTCGGCTTCACTTTTGCAATTGGAGCATATGCCTTAAAGTGAATAGATAAAATGCAATTAGTGAATATTTTTATTTTCCTGCCTCTCTGGGTGATCCAACTAAGTAGGAGGAATCTAGCTACATGTTTCACGTGATTTCAAAGAAAAACTATTCCAACTATAAAAAAGTGTCATAAATGGATGCAACCAGCAGTCCTGGGTGAAGTTTAGCAAGGCTAAGCAATGCGTTATCTTCAACCGTGTCATTTCACGTAGAAAAGAATGAGTTACGAAGATGCACGTCATTTACTGAAATTTCAAAAAATAAATTCAGTTTAGACAACGGTTCTTTATTTCGATGTTTGCCTTGAAAGTACCTACATACTGGGTTCTAAGTTTGGTTTTCAGTATTCGCAAATTACAATGCAATGGCGTCGCAATCGGTCATTTTCATTAGCTCGCTCCAGATGCAATAGTTCTTGGCACGTGTGTGTGTGTGTGTGTGTGTTTAAGTGACAATATACATTCCTAAAATCCGATGAAGGGGACACAATCCATTTAATTCAACCCACAGGTTTACCTGTTTTAGCCAACACTGCTCGCAAATACGCTGTCATATTGACACGACAAGGAAACAAGTTGACTCACCATAGTATACAGTTTCGGGCGCTGAAAAGTAATCCGAACTGGACGTTATTGTGACTTCCATGAATCCATGCCCAGAAGCATTCGAGCCACTGTTCACTGAGACTCACACAGGCTTAGACTCACGCCCACTTCAACTCACCTTAAATCACTCCGACTCACGCCTATCTGGACTCACTTCGACTTACTGCTACTCAAACTCGCACTTCCCAGGAGTAATTTGGTTGCACACGTACTCCCAATTTCTACGACTCACTAGCGCTCACTCAAACTTAGAATGGTAGGGTTTTCTAGGCGTGAGTAAAGTTGAAGTATAGTAGGCTTCTGGGTGAGTCCATCAACCTGTACACCTATTGCGCTCCAAGTGTGCTAGCTAGTGCATTATGTTTAATTCTACATTGGTGCTTTGCTGCATCTTGGTGGCTTGTAAGCTGATTAGTCCCCTGATTGGAGACATGCACTGATCTACAACACAAATCATCAAACTAATGTTGAAGTTTCGATTCTTCGCTGACGGGTGACCAAGATAGCAATGCCCAATTTCTGGGCGAATCGGAAGCTTGTTAGCACAAATTTATATGACAAGCAATTCAACTGACGATGACTGTATCTGCAACATGCAAATTCCTTTCAGGGTTATATAAGATAGATAGAAAGATACTTTCGAAATGGCATTGCACGAAATACACAACGCCATGGCAAATTTGCCTGTGCACGAGTAGCCTCTCATTCTTGCCTGCTAACTCTTACCCAAGGAATGCAACAAACTCAAGCTCAAACGGTAGCCCCCCCCCCCCCCAAAAAAAAAAAAAAAAAAAAAAATCCGCGATTTTTCAGTGTTTTTAGTAAAGTGAGTGCTACTTTTCTTCGACTTTAACATTTTTTAGCTAATGTGAAAATGTCATGACTGCAACTCCAGTACATGCGGCGCTAAATATTTATGTGCATTTTGGCGATCCCAATTTCGTGTAGCTCCACGCACCCGTGTTTACACTTGGCCCGGTTGTCGTAACAAGATTACAGCACCCCGTCCCTGCGCTGTAGTGCGCCGGGTCGACTTCTGATTGCGCCTTCCAGCGAAGGTACTAGTCGTCCCCAAAAAGAGCCAGTGCGTGATAAACACTCGTGCGTTTCAGAAGGCGCAAAATGCTCATGTTTTGGCGCGGATATTCTTGAGCGCACAAGTGCAACGAGCTGTGACTCAGGCGCCAATTGTCTAAAGAGCTGCATGGCGTTGGCACGTGAGAAGAATGTCTGCGCTTGTGGCCTAATAGCTGGAACCCTTTCAGCTCTAGAGCGTAGCGCTTAATCATTTGTCCCGCCCGACCTCTAAAATTATTTGCGACAGCAATTGAGAAAGTGTCTTTAGAGAGTGTTAAGCGTCTCTGTGTCTCAGAGGTTCTGTGTATGTGACTTCCTCAACCTGCTTTCCATAGCTCTTCCTCCGATTCCCGCCAACTGCGATCGGATCTTGGGCAGCTACATGTGAGGCAGTCATGATCAGGAAGACTGAGAGGCATGCCCACCTGTTCCAGCAAGTCTGAACGTAGGCAGTGTGTGCTGTGTGGTGCGGCGAATCCGGTGCGCCAAAAGCCGATGCCTCTTGTGAAGGCGTGGCACGGGTCTTTTGAATTGATGAAGATGAAATGGGGACCTGCATGAGAGAGCTTTCGTATGGCGTGGGTGATGGCTAGAGATAGGGCACATCCTGGGCGGCGCCTTCTCGGGTTTATTCTTAGACTGTATTCACCGCTTCAGGCAGCACGTCCTGTATGCTCCAGTTTGAGCCCTTGGCAACGCAGAGGGTGAACTTTCTCAGTAAAGAAGATCTTCGGACCACGGTTTCATAATCAAAGCTGCAGAACCCCCCAAAAGTGCAACCCCAATTTCTGAATACAAACGAGCAAAGCGACCGCATGTGATACGGCGCTGAGAATTCGCAACGTAGGACACATCAACAATGAACTTTCCGCATTTTCTTATTATTTTCCTCCCCTTAGACCAGTGCAGGGTAGCCAATCTGGCTGTGTTGGCTAACCTCTCTGCTTTTCATTTATCCTTCTCTCTCACGCAGAGAGGAAACATGTTTCAGGCTGGGGTTGTGGTTGATAGTGACGGAATTTTCGTCATGGGTATAAGGCAGAATGTTGTGGATAATGCCAATTCTTGGGGGGGGGGGGGGGTAACTGTGCCTCTTGTCGCTAACTTGATCATGTCAATGTAAAATGAGCCGAGTCCTATAGATGCACCTCTGTCAGAAAGCAGACGCCTTACACGGGGGTACGGTCGCACGCGTCGAGTGAAGGCGAGATCGTCCACTATTAGGTCGCGCGAGACGTAGTCCAACTTGTCCTGCAGGTCTTCTGGGCGGTGGCTGCCTATGGCGCGGCAGAGCGCGACCACGCGGGCGCTTTTTTGACAACGGTCTGCAATTAATACTGAGTCTAGGCACGGCGAAGGCCTGTGCGCTGCGTTCTCGCCGCTTAGTTCGTGCAAGCGAGAGGAAGCACGAAGGTCAATTCGATCGCAGGTGCAGCCGCTATTCCTCACGCCAGTGTTTTGACAGCGAGTGTCCGCGTTTTGAGAGTGAGTGAGATGTGTTCAGGTTTGCGACTGCGCGCGTGGTACCACGCTTGTTAATTTAGTTAGTTTACATGGCCGATAAAGCTAGTATCCTTACTTTGCGTAGCTGTCCAGAAATGGATGCTTCGCCTTTCGGGTGAAACCGACTTTTTTAGAGCACTGTTGCCTAAAGGTGTTCCATTCAGTTAGCTTGATCTTGCACTGCAGGGCGCGGGATTTTGAGAATAGTTGAGACAGTGAGAACGATTGTGAGGAGGAAGAGGCGCTATTTTCTGCGGCGCTTTAAGGAGCACCACTCAGTGCCTTAAATCGTTGAAAGGATGCTGTGATGATTGCCTACCGTTTCTTGGTTGGACCAGTGGCAGTTCCTGAGTCTCCTTACTATGTTGAGGCCGCGCTATGTCTCCCTGGTTGTGCTGGTCGTTTTTAAATACATAAGCATTTGTATGCTTAGTCGACAGCTTTCAACATAGCACCGGCAGCAGCTAGGGAATTCACCTCCGTGCGGCCTCTCGCTTCAACGTGAGCTAGCGGCACGGCTACAGCACAGCGCACGAAACTGTCAGCAGTCGGCGCTCTCAGTCGCCGTCGCAGATCGCTTTCAAGATACGGCGCTCGCGGAAGCGCCGGACGCAGTCGCCGCCGGAGTGCTGTTGATCACGGTTCGTAATGGTTCGACGCGGATGGATAAGGCACTAAAGAGCGATAGTGGCTTATAATGATCAGAGCGTCATCAGCGTTCCTGGCGCCACGACCTGCATTAGTTTGCTTGCGTCATCAATTCACCTTGCGCCACCGTCGGCAGCAGCTCGTGTCGCCGCTGCGCTGTCATTTGTACTGGTCGGATCAAGTTTCACGACATTGATAATGATACCGGGCTGCGTGGAGATGAACAAGTGGCACAATGCTTACGCATAATTAGACAACTCCCATAGGAGTTCCTGCGCAAATTTGGTACCTTTAGGTGTTGCTGACGAATACTTCTAAGTCTTCTGTGGGACGTTAAATTTGCCAACCACCCCCACCTCTCCCACAAGCTTGTGCGTTCCTGCTATGACATACTCGAAGTTGTCCTGCCTGGATTTAGGTAGTTTATAAGTTCAATATGAATAGGCACCGTGGCGTTTCTAAAGAAGGATTTACACTAGGACATGGTGGATGAGTGAGGTTAGTGTATATTGTGTCACCGTCACGCGTTTCGATACTGGAATATGTAGTGAATGACGGTTGTTGTGATCTGTGTATAAATTCTTTCACGAGAGGGCGGGCGCACAGTGCGCCTCCGGCAGACCTACGATGTCCAGGAGGTGAGCGTAAGTGGCAGCCTACTGCTTCAGGCAACTCCGCTTTCGTCGAAACTCCGTGGCGTTCAGTTGCCAGATGGTTACGGGTGGCCTAGGATGTTGTGGGGCCATCCAACTCGTTCTGTGTGAACCATGTCTTGGGGGAACTGCAGTATTTCGATGTACCGATGTGGTAATTTGGTAAGGCTTTCGGTGTTTATAGGGCCAGAGGAAGCGCTTCCTGGGTACCTGCGCTAGACGATGTTGACGCCTCTTGTACGTGCTGGTTAAGTAGAGTTACAAGTGCTTGAGTATGGGCCTTTAGGCGCAGAGATTTAAACTTTCCGGGTATTTTGTAGACGTCAAAATACCCATGAAAACCATGTTATTTATCTGGAAATTTCGAAACACTCGAAAACTATTCCGACTTTTCTTAGAATAAGGAAGTAAGAATAACCGCAAGTGATGGTGCATGCAAAATATATCCTTCCTAAAGGTACTGCAAGATGTGGGCATTGCGTACCAAATAAGCCACAGTTTTTTTTAAGTTTATAGATTCATGGTAGCTGTTTGAATTCTCATCTACCGACCATTTACTCTTTTACTCTGTTAGTAAGGGGAAGTTGGCATATTACATGCACACTTCCGGAACATTTTCAGATTGTGAAAGCAGTTTGTTCGCAGTTGGATTCAGTTTGCTTATACGTATTAAATTACATGTTGTGGGTACACCTTGTCAAACTAAGTCAAACTGGTGGACGCCCTTAAATAGAGAGTGAAACAAAGGAAAGGCAGGGAGATCGAACAGAAAAGTCAGGCTTGCTATCCTGCACAGAAAAAAACAGGGAAAGGCGACCTAAAGAGATGAAAAGGAGAAGGGAAACCGAAACTGAAATCGGCGCATGAAATTCAAGTGTCGCAGATCACTGTCACGGTCTGTCCCACAGTCCCGTAGACCGCAGGAAGCAAACTAGTGCTGTGGCTGCCCTTTACGCACGCGTTCGTTGTGACCACTCGCTTTGCATTTTCTTTTTTTTTTTTTTTGCTTTGACAGTGGCTGGATCTGTCAGTGTGTCCAACGCCTAGATGTACGGAACAGTGGAAAGGAGTAGAGCACTGCACGGGTCGATTTTTGCGGCCCGGGCCTGGCCCGGGCCCGTTTTTACATTTGGCGGCCCGCCCGAGCCCGATCAAAACTTTTATGGCGAGACCCGGGCGCGGCCCGGGCCCGGAAATAATCTACGTTACCCGACCGGCCCGGCCCGCCACCCCTTTACCTTAAGCCCGAGCCCGGCCCGAGCCCGGCTCGAAACCGGCCCGAACGCGGCCCGAGACCGAAAAATACATGTTTTTCAGAGTTGAGAAGCCCGAGAATAACTCGCAGAAAGCCCGAGCCCGGCCCGGGCCCGGGTCAAAAAGCACACGCCGTGCCCGAGCCCGTCCAGAGCCCGTGAAAAAACTGCTCTACCCGGCCCGGCCCGGCCCGGCCCACGGGCCCGGGCTTTCGGGTAAGCCCGAGCCCGTGCAGTGCTCTAGAAAGGAGCTGCCATGAGTCTAGATTCTCCTCCACGACCCCACTGAATCGATTACGAATGGTAAAGTATTCTCTAAAAATCGTTTTACAGCGCAAGCTGTTATGGGCTCATTCCAATAGGCGTTTCCGTTCGCGATGGTGTCCACAGCCGCTGCCGCCTCCGCCGACGGCGTCCGGCTAACGTAACAGCTGTCGCTGGAAATGCGATAAAAGTACCCGGTTCCCGCCGGGATCAAGCCCGCGCCCGCTGCGTGGGAGCCAGATACTCTACCACTGAGCCACGCAAGCGCTTGCTACCGGGCACCGGAAAAATGTCCTTTAAAGCAGGCGCAGACAATCCGAGCCTCCGCCAGTGTTGTGGTGCCTTCTAGTTAAGGAGCCTGCAAACGCATCGTGCGCAGGCGCAGACGACGAGATGCCATTCAGACAAGGCGCGCAATAAAAAAAAAAAGAAAACGCGATCCCCAGTCTCCGCCAGTATGGTGGCATCATCTAGTTAAGATGCCTGCAAACGCAGCGTGCCCGACATGTAAGTTGTAGTTGTAAGACTTGATCGGGCTCAGCAGACTGCTGTGCAGAGAGCATTACAAGCCGCAGCTCACCGTTGACGCCGGGCGGACAGTTCAGATCGTTCTCGTCAAAACGAGGCGAAAAGACTGCCGCGAAGACCCTGTTGTGCGTGGTGTGAAATTATAACTACTCTTGAGCCGCTCCACTAGCTTACGCTGTGACTGCTGCGTGCGCCGCGCAGGCCTGTGACTTTTTGTTCAAGCTATGAAAAAAGAAGATTTGGTAAATAATTGGAGAATTAAAAATGTCAGTGCCATCAAGTGAGTGTGACGCCATGAGCTGCATTTTTTTCTTTTTTTGTTCGTGAACCGTTTTTTCTAGATACGTTCTTATCACTTGCTAGGTAGAATATGTTGTTCTTTCAAAACGCAATATACTTATTCAATAAAAAAAGAGTTAACTACATGTTCAGGCGAATATTGTAAGAATCCATGACTACTTGACGCCATGTCATAACTAACTGTCGGAAACATAAAGGCAACACCGACTCACGAATTTCGTTCTTGGATCTGCCTTAACAAGCCTCGGTGTAAAAGACCTTTGCCAGTCGTGAAGCGTTGTATACTAAATGAGTAATACTTAAAAGTGTAACACTTTAGTGTTGCTGTGACAGTAAAGAATGCCTGCATGACATCAAGTCTTCAAACATATTTGTCAATAGCAATACTTGCACGGTGTTGTATGGTTTGTCATGTGGTTGGTAATAACAAAAGCTCGTGTCCCTCGAAATTTTATGTTCTTTTTCGTCGGGTGCCTTCGGGCTATGCGTCGTTTTATGTCTCCCGTTTGTCTTCCTGGCGCTCGAATGGGTAACAGCAAAGTTGAATGAAATTGCAGGTATTAGTTAAAACTGTTGTCGACCTCTCCGTTCGTTTCTTTCTTTCTTTCTTTTTTGTAATTTTTTGTAAAGTTTGAAAGCTGCTATGAGGTTTGGTATATCTTTCAGAGCGTCGAACGACAGCAGAAACAAATTTTACCCACAAATTTAACTCAAATTTGAACGAAAAAGAGCATGTCCAAGCATGTTCGTTCTGGGTACACTCAGGTGCCAGCATTCTACTCAGACTGTGCCTTTTATCGTTTCCTCCGATTCATTTTTCTCCTCGTCTTCGCGTAGGCAAAAAAAAAAGAAAGTCAACACATGAAAATAATTCTTCTATTCTCGCTTTCCTGACACACCTCTCATTGTCTACTATGCACTATGAATGGCTCACAAACTCAGCGGAGACAATGACTTCCCTTCGTTCGAAGTGTGGTGCAGGTAGACAACATTCCTTTCTGTACGCACACTATCACACATACAAGGTCCTACAAGAAGAGGCTAAGTTTCGACTTTTCTCGTTGCTTGCCAACCGCGCATTGCGGGCGAGCTCTTTCGTATGCTGCACCATGTGGTCATTCGTCTCGACACGATCTCTCCAGCGCAAGCCGCAGCGTGTTCCGCGGTTCTCGAGAGTCAGTGCTCCAGGTCCAAAGCCTCTCTCAAAGCGCGTTCTTCACGACACTGGCCGCAACGTTTTCTCGTCTCCTGAGAGGTATTCGCAATCGTCATAATGGTGAAGGAGGAGGTTGCTGTAGCACTACGTATATGCTCTATCCCTCAGCGCTTGCCGCCCTCGCCGGTGTTGCCTCGGTGCTGCTGTATCTACACACGCGACCAATGTTGTGTCAATACGGGAGCGGGGACTATAGCGGTGCTCATCACACGCATCGCATACACAACATTAGGCAACATGGCGCGAATGCGTGTTATACGCATAAATAGATGTCGTTGGGTGATACCTCCCGAGGGAGCCCTACCTATATACTGTGTACATCTATGTCGCCTCCTACGGTCGCGCAATGGGATGAATGTCGCCTTTTTTGCCCTCGCTGATGGTTTCCGCGTTACTTTACATCATCTCACTCTTCTGCAGCATTCTCGCTTTTGTGCAGCTTCGGAACTCGGGCTCCTTGAGAAGCGAAAGATAGAACGCTCGAACGTACATCGTTCTCTCGTTTGGACAGTTTTGTGGTTCTTACCCATGTCTGGCAATCTCTTCGATTGATTCAGCCATGGTAATCAGTACTGGTGCATTATATAATCGGCAAGTTAATCAGTCGCCGGACCCACTCACGTGGAAAGCACTGGCTTCTTGTGTGAGTATAGTGGTTATTTTTGTATTACTACAGTTTCTAGCCGAGGTCTCTCGAAGTTGCGTGTTAATGGTGCACACAGGTGCGCACCCACGGGCTCCGAACACACAGACACACACACGCACGATATATATATATATATATATATATATATATATATATATATATATATAAGGAAACGCGCAAAACAGCCTTCAGTGCACATCGAACTTATCCCGAGCAGACTACGGGAAGGGTGTGGTGAGATGATGTACAGGAGTGATTGACAAGCCCAGCCTACAAGCACAGATCATCTCTCAGCCGGGACACTCTCCGTCTGATCTATGTTGACACTTCCGTTCAGTATTCACGCATGGTCGCCTCGACGCCATTGTAACAGTTCTCGTAAAACGTTTTAAAGTGCTTTATGTTATTAAGCCTTAAACTGAGAGAATCTGCTAGCCGAGGCGATGTACTTAAAACCGATTCGGCAGTGATTCGCACAGTAAATTCATGGCAAACAACCTAATCTACCTTTCTTAAGCTCCACTTAAAGATAAGATGTGTACATTCTTTCTTTCCTACATACCACGTACCCATTCACGTTGCTACGTTATCGGTATTAATCGGCAAACGACAACGGCGTATGGTTCCAACGAAAAGTGATGGATCTTGCTGACGAAATCAGCGAAGCAGGCCAACCTTCTATTCCCGCCTTTCTTAACTTATCGCTCGTATTCGAGCCGACAGTGCGCAAAGCTTCCATGAAGCAGCGAGGAAGGAACCTTAAAAGTATGGCCCCAACTTATCGCCATGTGGATCCCGCACACATTGTCTCTTTATCTTCTCGTTATCAGTGCTCGTAGATGCGCCCAACCCTGCTCTGGCCGGCTCCCGCTACTTGAGCCAACCAAGGGTCACTGCCCGCATTGTTAATGTCATTACTGCGGCCGAGGAGGAAAGCGAAGGAGAGAAATCGAGAGTAGACAGTGGGGTCAGCAAATGCTTGGGAGGGTAAGCTTCTCCACATCTCACAAAAGTGCCTCTGTGGTTGGAGTGGGAAGCTTCTGTTCTCTTCACCGCGAAATATCGATTTACTTTAGACGAGTTAAGAGAGAACCGCCAGCCAGTCTTTGGTTTCCTGCCTTCCCTAGAGATCAGGCGAATCCCCACCGCTAAGGCGACATAAGAGAGGCTGGCCTCAGTTGTCTTCTCCCGTGCTACCGCATCGCCAAAGCAATGTACGAGGCGCACGGGAAGTTATCTGAATATTTGCCACTATCGCGGTGACCAGGTGCTGAATTGGAATTTCTGTGCACTAAAACAGGCATAGTGTTGACGGTTCAATTATTTCGACAGGCTCGCGTCGAAAGCAGTAGCATTGAGGAGGAGCACTTGTGGCAGACTAACCCCACAACTTGTTGTGGGGTTGGTCTGTTTATAGTTAAGTAACTAAAACCAAGCCTAATAGAGACGACGAGAGGCATGCATTCACCGTCGCGTCGTTTTTCTGGTGCCTCCCTTTTTTAATCAGCCTGCTTTAACTACAGCGGAGCACTGTGTTCACCCATGTGTGAATCCATATCAGGTGAGATAAGACAAATGTTACACGAATACCCACGGGATCGAATGCAGAGCTAGCGTTATGCCGTATTAACGGTACCTTCTTTCTTGCAAAAACGCCCATGTCCCGTACATTGGGGGCACGTTAAAGATCCCCTGGTGGTCCAAATTGATCACATCGTGGTTTTGGCACGTAAAAGCTCAGAGTTCAATTCAAATTCTCTTTCTTTCTTGGACAAACACCCTATGTGGATTTTGTAATTTCAGGCATTTTTTTTACCCCTGAAATTATTAGCTGTCACTTGCACCACTTCCTTATGAAAAAACGGCAATATTTTAAATCAATATTTGATTGATGATTACGGTAGGTAATTACGGCGTTAATTCATAGAAAGACACCCCACACAAGAAGACACATATAGAAATAGTGTGTGCCCCTAATCTATTTACGTGCGTCTTTTTATGGGCTGTACTTTTCCTGCTATTTGCGCCGTAATTCCCCACCGGTATCTATGGTATTCGTGAGGTGCACGTGACGAAAAAGACAGCATCTATGGTGTTCGTGAGGTGCACGTGACAAGAAAGACAGCTGAGGAGACTAATCTCTGCCAGATTTGATATGACACTATCTAAAGAAGTTACTACAAAAAAATTAAAAAAGGAAACCAGAGCACAAAGACAACAAACAGAAATAATCCGCTTTGTTACAGAATACGCGAGTATTAAATGTTACATATCGTAGTACGCGGCGTAAGCCGCATGTCGAGCCTTGTTTTGATGGTGTCTATGTCAGCCTAAGCGGTAAGCTGAATTTGTACAAATCGTTTGTCTTGATACTCCATGCCGGAAATGCCTGGTATTGTTGCCTAACGTATAAAAAATAAATGTTCTGGGCTCTTGCTCGATCTCAAAATGTCACCATTTTCTTTTTTTACCCAAGTTTTCCGATAACGAACGTCCCGCATTCACAGGTAGGAACATTTTCGTAATTACATTACATTCTAACCTCCAGGAAGCCCACTTATTAAGACGCGACAGCTTACAGAATCTTGACAGCGTTTGTTGATTTGCTTGAATAGCAGCCACCGTTTTCGATGTATTCCTGGGTACTTAGTGCAGTGCAAGGTAGAGAGTGCTTTGTTTCTTTATTAAAGCATATTGAAGAAAAGGTCAAATGAATGTCTTGGTAAAGTTGCTTGTTTGTATTACTGGAGTGACAGCGAGAAAGGAAAGTAAACCACATTTCACAATAACACCATGAGAAAAACTCATACTGTGTCGCAAATACTATTGAAAGCTACACTGGCTGGGTTAGCTGGTATCCGGAGTGACCCGACACGAGTGGTTTCCTGAGAGTACGTTTATTGCGCTTTTCTTCTTGCGTTGCTTACAATTCCAGTGCATAGTAGCATGCGAAGCATATGTGTATGTACATGAGATTCACTGCGCTAAATGTGTTCGTAAGCAACGCTTAACTTCAATAAAAGAAAGAGCTATGAAAATCTATTTCCTAAAATAACAGTACAGTCCTGCAACCTTCGAGCACAACATAATCAGCCCCTTCACGGTTCCCCGCAATATTTTGTACTGTTATTGGCCAAGGTTTTCGTTTAGTTGTGCATCAATAGTTTGATTTTATGTTTGAGTAAATTAAACTGAGAAGATAAATGCCGCAACCACCATAACTGTCCCAAATTTTAGAAGATGGCTAAACTGCACTGCAGCCACGCAGACCATCTAAATAACGGAAAGATGGGGACAAACGAGAAGAAAGTTATATGTAAGTGGTTAGAGAACTAAGAAAATAAGAGGACATAAACTGACAGCTTATGTATGTAATAATGTATAAGAATGCTTAGACATCATAACAATGAATATAAGAAATGAAGTAGCAGTAATCCTAAACCACACAAGAACATTTTACGTAACTATCTAACACTCAAATGTGCACACAATGGGCTTTTCGTCTAGACGAAGAAACGAGTATACTGTCTACATGAAGATAGTAATGACTGAACTTAAAGGGCCAATCTCTCGAATGAGGTCACATAACAAACGTTGAAACAAACAGAAGACTCTGTTTGAGTTATCTAGAACAAACTTGGAGAAAGGAAGCCGTGAGGGGTGATTGTAACCGTCGTAAAGTGAGCACGGTCCTGGAAATAACCCCTTCGCCGTTCCTCTGAGAAGAAGAACGTTCCAGCCGTTTATACTGGCTGAATGCGAACGTTATGAGATGGTCATCTTGCGGCAGCCGTACAGTGAGGAGAAACCGAAGCTCGTGGGAGCAGCTTGGGAACGACCCGCACTACACGAACATTGTCCACCGCCGACGTTGTCTCTTTTTTTTTCTATGGAAAGAACAGGCACTCTCAGGAATCTGTTTTTGCCTTTTTATGATGATTTCCCTTCATTCTCCAGTAAGTCCAGTTTCGCAAGCTAAACATTGATGCTGCAAGCTTTACGCTGTTGATGGTTGTTCTTTCCGGAGAAAGACACAAACGCCGCGTTAAAAAAGGCAACAAAGAAACTTTCGAGCGGCTACGGAGATGGAGTCAGCGGTGCATATAAAATTGTCCTCTCCGGTTTAACAAGCGGGGCGGAGAGCGATACTAAAAGGAGATTGCCTCAGTTGCGTTATATGAGAAGTACACTTGTGCGCGCATTTATTATTGTCGGCACTCTGAGGGGAATTGGCAGTACGCGTAGAGATGTGTCGCGAATGCACAGACAGAATAAAGGGTAAACTGAGTTTTTGCAGTGCAAATAGGCATGACATAAAGCAATACAAATGACGTAGACAGCGCCTGTTTGCATCGTTTGTGTTCCTTTAGGTCCGGTTTGTTCACGCTACACAAACTCCCTATTCGAAAAAGGTATGCCAACTAGCCCGCGATGATATTCTTTTGAAGGGTAAATATTGTACTGATGTCCGAGGACAGACGTGCAGAGAGAGAGAGAGAGCTCTTCAATGAATTCTGGAGAAGTTTTCCTGGCAACACGCCTAGCATCCTGCTCCCATTTCGAACGCTGAATAATGAGATGATATACACGGTGCGCGTCAAAGATACGGAGCGCAGCTAGAGCACTGCACGGGCTCGGGCTTACCCGAAAGCCCGGGCCCGGCCCGGCCCGTGGGCCGGGCCGGGCCGGGTAGAGCAGTTTTTTCACGGGCTCGGGCCGGGCTCGGGCACGGTGTGAGCTTTTTGACCCGGGCCCGGGCCGGGCTCGGGTTTTTTGACGCAGGCCCGGGCCGGGCTCGGGCTTTCTGCGAGTTATTCTCGGGCTTCTCAACTCTGAAAACCATGTATTTTTCGTTCTCGGGCCGGGTTCGGACCGGTTTCGAGCCGGGCTCGGGCCGGACTCGGGCTTCAGGTAAAGGGGTGGCGGGCCGGGCCGGGCGGGTAACGTAGATTATTTCCGGGCCCGGGCCGGGCCCGGGTCCCGCCATAAAAGTTTTGATCGGGCTCGGGCGGGCCGCCCAATGTAAAAACGGGCCGCAAAAATCGGCCCGTGCAGTGCTCTAAGCGCAGCCAAAACCAACCACAGCACTCAACAAACTAAAGTGTCTCATGAAGTGTCTCAATGAAGGTTAAATGTGTCTTCGTTGCGGCAGAAGCACAGGCCGTGTTAGTCAATGGGCCAAGCGCATGTCGTAGATAAGGAATGACACTCTAAAAAAATCTAATGCAGACATAATGGCTGTTGTTTTGATCTTTATTTATTTATTTATTTATTATTTATTATTTGTAATACCTACATTTCGCTCACACGGCCATTATATTAAGGCGGGCGGGAATTACATTATGAAGAGACACGAAGTATACGCCGCCCTCGTGAATGAGCAAGAAAAAAAAAAATATATATATATATATACAATTAGCACTGTCGGCTCCATCAGCATGTCAAAGAAAACACGAAAACTATGCAATTCAGTGACGGGTCAAGACAAGTAAAGGGAACCTGAAACCTGCCCTATAGGCACCCAACCAAAGTTATAGCGTAATGAGAGCACCAGTAAGCTGCTAAGATAAAACGCAACATACGTTGATTATGGCATGTGAAAATGGCATGGATAACATTTTTGTAGAAAGCAGGTAAAAAAATATCATCTATAGCCTAAACAAGCATCTACAAATGGCGTATATGTACTAGATGGGCTGTATCTTCCAGCACGTTTTATGCTGTCCGTTGGGTCGTCTGTGAGCAGTGTACTTTGGTGGGGAGTTCGGGCTGTCGTTTCTGGCGGATCTATTCCGATATCCGCGCTTTCTAGTTGGTGAAAACCGCTACCTTGAGCCGCGAAATCGAGATTTGTGCTGCAGCGCCGTCTGCCACAAATCTACCGTGGCAATTAAAAAATCAGAATAAGTCGCGCTTAATTTATCTTTTGCCAGCTCATTTGAGGGGCCCCTTTGAAGGCAGAGGAAATACCTACGGACACAAAAAATGAATCGCATTCATTTTCCGTGATTTCTTTATTCAAGCTTGCGGGAAAATGTGCGCAGCAACCAGGAGCACTCCAGCTATAGAAATATTATCTTGAAAACTTTATTCTATGTTGTATCAGATATTCTCTCACGCTCACTCTTTATCTGAATTGAAGAATTTTCTCATTTCACTGCTGTTTTGGCGCTACAAAGGACACATTCTCCCCCACGCTTCTCTTCATACACAAGGATAGAAAAAAATCGATCGTCTTCACGTACAGCACCATGGCATTGGAAAGAGGTTCGCAACTACTTCTTCTTTCTTCTTTCTGGGGTTTTACGTGCCAAAACCAGTTCTGATTATGAGGCACGCCGTAGTGGAGGGCTCCGGAATAATTTTGACCACCTGCGGTTCTTTAACGTGCACTACAACGCAAGTACACGGGCGTTTTTGCATTTCGCCTACTAAGAAAGTAGCTCGGGGTAAGGGGTAGATAAGAGGAGAATGACACCACGTTAGCCATCGCATAAAAGGGCCGCATCTAAATGCAAAATATAAAAGCAGGGCTTGCTTCTTATCAATATTTCATTAAAGGAACAACGATTTTCTCAACAGCGTCGTGCTTACCTCGACGAACTGGAGGTGCACGCGTTTCTAGTCTCGTCTTCCATGCCTTGTCTAAAGCCGCAGTGCGCATCGACTGCTCGTTCGTCGTATAATGACGGGAAACGCAAATTACGCTGAGGGAGGCAGCGAGAATAAGGAACGTTGAAAGAATTACTGGGCGGGGGCGGAGGGGGGCATTGTCATTTCAGCGAAGGCAGTAAGGGAAACCTAACAAAGCAGCCGACTTTGTTTTCAAAATTAACCTTTGAGAACAACAAATGCTTGTCGGCCAGAAAGGAATGGAATTTGGAGAAACGGGCGATAGAGGAGGGGAAGTGGAAAAGTGGCCCATTACACGTGTCTCAAGCTGGATGCTTGTTCGTTTGCGTGTGCGTCAGACAGAAAAAGAGTGAGGGCGAAAAGGGAGCGCGTCACAGGCGGAGGCTCTGCGTGCTCTTTGTAAGTGGTGCACGTGCAGAGAGGGTTTCTCTACGCCTCGATGAACCGAGCGTAATTTTGAACCGCTACTTCGTTGCCGCCGTAACCGTTTCCTTTCTTCTTTCACCGGCATCTCTGCGCTGCAGGCCGTGTAATTTGGCTACTGATTTCGATGGCTTTTTATTGCGATAGCAATCCGCCTTTTTCATGTTGCTGTGCTGCCCTCTGCCGCACGCTGCTGGAAACGTTTTGGAAGGATGCCGGGGATTTCGCCGGTTGATTTGTGCACCTGCGCCCATGTTGAGTGCGCACCAGTTGTGCGTTTCGTGGATCGCGAATAATTATCAATGGCTTCTCTGGGGCAGCATGGCATTCCTGGATGCAATGTAGCACTCACCGACTACTGGGTGAGCAGGCCCGAGTGCACTGTTGTTAGAAGAGTGTGACCGATAGAGGCACACTGAGTTCCGTCTGCCGACGCGGCTTCCTTGAAGTTTATTGTCGCTGATTTCTGCACTTGTAGCTCGCTTTTTGTATTCTGTTTAGAAATTCTTTGGACATTTCGCATATTTAAGCAGTCTGCGACCCCAGCCTTCCACGCCGGATTTATCAAAGCGGTGCACTTGTTTACATCGACATCTAATGCCACAGATCGTTGTTAGCGTCAAATATTGGAGCGAAGGTACCTCGCTGATACGAAATAATGTTAAAATGTAGCAAAACATACATATCTGCGTGTGTGAGCCGTGTTCCAGCCTGAGACAAGTCATTATGAGTAGCCGAACTACTTTAACAACAGCAACTGTGATCCAGATACATATATTACGGGCTGTTCACTTATTACTGATTCTCGCTTTTCTTTAACTTCATCATACTTACAGTTTGCGCGAGCTATATAAAGCATTATTAGAGAAATCTGTGCTCGCACAAGTGCTCATTTATAGGTCATGTTGTTCTCTCGCGAAAACGTGGATGCCATCGCTGCAGAGCGAGACGGTTGTTTATGCTGCTTTACCGAATGCACCGTCTCTCGTTGCCGATTTTACACAGAGGTAAACAGTAAATTACTGGAATTTAGAAATGTTTCAGCATACCAACACGTACAGATCCACCCATCTACGTAGCGAATACGACCGGCAGCCTACGGGTACAGTGACGTACAGGTGTTGGGACAGCTAGCACTGTACATGTCGCCGCTTGCCGCGTACTGGGTACGTGCCGTTTGAAGTGAAGAGTCATTGATTTAAAATCAGTCAGGCCAGAAACGAACAATAAAAGCAGTTTCTTTCGCCCTAACTGCTTACATCTCAGTTCAGGTGCTCCGGTAGCAGGTGCAAGAACTCGACGGCGCCAGGCCTAATGTTCGCTGAACATGATCAACATTGGCTCACACTTCATGTTCTGGGTATGAGAGGGTTTAAACTTATGCATTTCAACTCCGTAGGCATCTTTGACTCATTTTTAAAACAATTGTTTATACATAGGTGTATATTATACGATCATATATGCAAGCGAAGGCGCTGCGGATATATCGCGTTGTCGATTCGACGGCAGGTCACGCGGGGTTCGGTCGAACGATGGTCAGCAGCTGATTTTGTCGGCGCCGCTGACAAGAAAGCCCGTCACAGTACAACTCGCGCCCGTCGGCTGCGTCGTTGTCGGCCTGATATGATAAGATGGTCTCAGTGACTCAGACCAATCGTTGGCGTGAACGTCTTATCTGTCTCGTATCGACCCAGTATTGCCGCACCTTAAACGAGTACGTGAACTCAGGCGCGCGTTGCCGCCACCAGCAAGTGAGGGCCCACGCTGCAAGAAGACTTCGCCAGCAACGTGATGATTTTAAGAGTCGCCCAAGTGTAGCGCAGGGTTTTTTTTTTTTTGTTAAATTTGCTAGCCATCAATGAAAGGCGGCAAGTACGTGGCTCAGGGTGCAGACGACACAGTGGCCGCTTTCTCTTTTAAATTGGAGTTGCAGTTACGCTGCGAACGTTTTCGGCACCGCACCGACGTCGTGGTACCAGTAGAGTTTAACGCTGTACACGGCACGAGTATTCGCAGTAGGCTGTAGCGTGCGTCCGGGCGCTTTTTCTTCCGGGGGATCTTTGCTCGATACAGGGCCGCGCGGCCGCGCGCGCGTCCCTTCCAAAACGTGTCGCGACTAATCTGCTAGGGCAGGGCGCATGCGCCGTCGCGCCGTGCGAAAAGGCAGATTATATGGACACTGAAAGCTGATTTCGGCCGTCGGGGTCGCCGTGAGGTTCCGTATGACGTCTACGGTGATGAAATCGTCGCCGCGCGCCGAACGCTGTATGTGCAAGTCAATCGCGCGAGGGACGCGCGCTTTCAGGGGGCGCGAGCGCACGGCGGAGAGCAAACGCGCGTTCTGCGCCGTGTTCCCTGAAGGGCTGCAGAATTAAGCGTCTCTTTCCTCATTTACAACCTACACATATATCGAGAAAATGCGACTTCTTCCGTCGCGCGATAGGCCGTGGGGGGACGAGGTGGGAGGAGGGGGGAGGGAGGGCGACGTTTATCTGCGGCACCAAATGCGTATTTATGTAAAAACGTTGCGAGGTGAGAAGGTGGTAAAGACTTCGGACGCTGCTCGACGAGTGTCACGTTCTGATCTCATCGAAAACTGTGGAGCTGGACAGTCATTGATAACAGAATTCGAGCCATTCTGGGAACACTGCGTCGCCCTGTTGAGAAACCTCGCAGTTGTGCAAGCTAGTTGGAGGAAACGTGGATAACAAGCGGCGCCGCACTGTCTCTCCCGTGAACCATCCTGACAACAGGAGGCGCGAACAACCTCGATTGAATGGTGAAACATGCCTGCGTGCACTTTGTTTTTGCCTGTTCTACTCGCATTACCACCCCGCTTGTCATCAGTTTGATCTTTGCGTACAGCTTAGAAATCAGAATGTGTATCCAGGGCTCAGTAGCATCCCACAAGTGCGGCGTATGCCATGTGAAATTTAAGTTCGTGCTTTGTTCGTACTTATAGCGTGCACCTTCTGATAAGTTTGCGCTCACTCGCTTTGCCGAGCATCAACTTGGCAGTGACGTCGCAATGCAACATGAAAAGTTACATGCTTTCCTGAATGGAATGATGACTATTTCTCACACATCCGTCAGTGCAACAAGGCCTTTTGCAGTGAAAGGAGGTATTCTGCAAAGGATACCTTTAGCTTGGAACAGCACTAACTTAGTGGTCCCATGGGTGTTCTCAATGGATCAGCATCGCTTTCTATGGCTACGTATATCAGCAGCTGATTCTTTCTAAACATAACCAATTGATCAAAATATAAAACGACAGAAACAACAATAAAGAGACTCTTTTGACTTGATATTAGAGAGACAGACTTTATTTGCGACACTTCTGACTTTTCAAACACTCAGGCCCATATTCACAAAGGAAACTTAAGTAGGGCGTCAATAAGTGCGGGAAAAGTACAAGGGTTAGGAAAGTTTGAGAAGAGCACTTCAAAAACGACACTTAAGTATCACTTTCGAAAGTAAAACCTTTTCGGGTCAAGTATGTCATCTGGTGTTGAGGGTACGTAAATAATTTACGTGTACGATTGGTTCAATCGTAATTTTTTTTGCGGCAGATTACTGCGAATATAAATTTAACAGTACTTGCATGCGCATTCTGCTGAGTAAAATGCAAGGACTATTTGGTTTTAGCGCTTTACTCAAACTCGTCTGCCCACAAGTTCACATTGGTTCTCGCAGCCACTGCGGTTTTGTGTCGCCGTGCCGACTTTTCTTTTGGCTGAAAACGTGCGGTGTTTGTGCGTAGAGAGTGTGTGTGTGTATTGTGTGTTTTCAATCCGCGCGGACGATGCAAAAAAAGAAAGCAAACTTTTCCGAAGAAGAACGCGCCGTGCCCCTGGAGCTCGTTTCACGCCTTAATTAAATTATTAAAATTAATAAACATTGATTGATTGAATAATGTGGTTTATTGACGCAGGGGCCAGATGTGGCCAACTAGTGCTAAGGCGAATGAATTAATTATTTATTATTTATTTATTTGCATTAACGAGGTCCCCGGTGACAACCTGAAAGGTTCCGGCGCCGTAGAATCGCAGCGCGGTCAGAAATTGGGGCAGCGGCGGCACGGGATGACCACGTTCGTTGTCCTTTGGGGTCAGTGGCAGCATTTCCAACAGCCGTAGCACCACTTGCATGGGATTCTGTTGATCCATAAGCCGTGGCTGTACGCGACGTATGTATTGGTATGCCTCATCATCCGTAATGTCGCGCACACGTCCAGCGAAATCGGCAAAGTCGGTGAGGCTGCCGTAGCACTCGGCCATCTTGCTCGCTAGGCGAGAGTAGCGAAAGTCGCACTTAAGGTTGCCAGTGGCTGTACTTTACTTTGCGGCACTCAAGTGTCGATTAAAGTTTACCTTAAGTACAAGAGTTGTTTATGAAACGCGTTAAGCATCGACCGGCTACTTAAGTTGTAAGTTAAAGGTAAGTTCGTTTGTGAATACGGGCATCAGTCTCTTCTTTTGTAACTTGGCTATAAGTGTTACTTGTAGCTCGGCTCAAGAAGCTGGGATTTCTATGGCGCATGCAAAACACACTTTTCTTTGTATTAGTGGTTTCGTGCAGCCGCTGGTGGGAGAGCTGTTGAGCAGGCCTTGTTCCTATGACCTTCTTTCTGATCACAGTTTCGCCCTTTCCCATTATTCACGTGTAGGGTAGCTTACCGGGCATGACCTTGCATAACCTCCCAGCCATTCCTTCTGATGTCCCTCTTTCCCTGACACTCATTTCTTTATTATGGCTGCTTGGCTTTCGAAGCTTTTGCGCAGATGATCTTAAGCGTTTTTCATAGCTGTCATTGTGAGTCAGACGTGCCCAGATATTATTATTTATTAGCTGCTAGAGCGTTTCACCATTTTCTGCGACATCAGTGGCTGCCTTGGAGCGCCCGTCTAAAGTACCGTCTATGTGGACGCATAGCCAGCCAAATCTATAGCTAGCTTATGTAAATGCGTTTTTTATGCTGTCCAGTGCGTTACGATGGAACCAACTTGCGAAACGGTCGAGGTTAACTAATGTTCACAAATTTTGTGAAGATAGCATAGTCATTTGTAAGTTTGTTCCAATTTAGGTGGCTGGCGCGCAGAAAGTCGCCGCTCGGGCATACTAGTTAAAGATTTGGGCGGCTGTACTTTCTTTCCCTGTACATATTTCCGTTGCTTTCATGAAAGTTTCCGTAGCCAAATACATGGTACTGAACTTTCCATGTAATGTCATGACGCAAGGATTCCTGTAATCCAATAGGTGAGGCGTTCGATGTACTTATGTCCGGTCCTTGAACATGTTACCAGTATTTCAGTAGCTGATCATGTTCAGATGAATGACTGATGCTGCTTGATCTTTCAGGCTCCATGATAGACGAAGCTGACAAGCTGCAATCGCGTTATCTACGAAGAAAAGAAAACGAGTATTGTTGACGTCTTGTTCCCCATGGGTATTTTGTAACCACTTCTACAAAAAAAAAGGAATGACCCTTTCACGCACACAGGGGGCGGAAGAGAGTCGGAAACAGTATCAAAATGTACGTATCAACGATAAAAAAAGCGATGATTAGTTGCAGCGTAGGTAAAATTAACGGCAGCGGCATACTTAGCGCCAATAAAGTAAAGAAAAAAATACATTGCACTATATTCCTGTAAAGGGTGCACCGCCGTATAAAAAGTAATTTAGAGGCAAAGCCACCATACGGCACACTTTCAACAATTTGAAAAAAAAAAAATTATGGGGTTTTACGTGCCAAAACCACGATCTGATTATGAGGAACGCCGTAGTGGGGGACTCCGGAAATTGAGACCACCTGGGGTTCTTTAACGTGCACCTAAATCTAAGTACACAGGTGTTTTCGCATTTCGCCGCCCATCGAAATGCGGCCGCCGTGGTCGGGATTCGACCCCGCGACCTCGTGCTCAGCAGCCCAACACCATAGCCACTGAGCAACCACGGTGGGTGTCAACAATTTGAGCGGGTTTGCTTAGACTAAACAGGGCTTGCGCGAGGCACTGGTGCCTGGAAGGCGGAGATGGAGAATTAGTCGCATAGTATGCAAAATTAACGGTACGGCGTCATTAACGCCAACAGAATAAAAAATTTGCAACATTGCTCCATAGACTACATTATATTCGGGATCGGTTCACCTGGCCTAACATCAACATAAGATTTCCATTTAATCATAGAGTCATTCGAACCACCATGTACGTCGACCTTGTCAGTTTTAGCGTCGACCCTTGCTTAACCCCTCCTTGCGACACCTTCACGCTAAGGGTGTCGCGGCCTGGCCGTGCATTGCAATCATTGGGCGGTGTGTGGCTACTGCGTCGAATGAACTGGCCAAGTTCAGCGAAGGTAACGCGTGGTCGTGTCTACCTTGTTATTATTACCACGAAGCTTCCTTAGGATACTTCTCCGGTGTCTGGCGAGTGTTTTCGGTTTCTCGGCAGATAGGCACGTGAGCTCCTAATTCTATTTGTTTCCTTTCTTCGTTCTTTTTGCGGATCTCTAAAGACCAGAGCAAGAAGCAATTACTAGATACAGTTGCTTCTCAGCTCAGTGTGTATGTCGGCCCTTTCTGGCGTTCTTCGCCAAAGCGTTGTTACTCCAGAAGTTGATCTGCAAAGTGCAGTGCCAGTGTACGCACCTCTGTTGCGCGGAATTAAATAATAAATATCACACAATACTTGTAAATACAATGTCAACTCATGTATTCCTTGCACGTTATTGTGACCTACAAAGGTCAGGTAGAGAACGCTTCCGGCGTTTTGGCGCCGCTTCCCGCGCTCTCGCCGCCTCTGGGTCCGCTTGCCGGCGTCGCGGTGCTGCTGCACTGATCACATCATCATCATCATCACCCTCATCATCATCATCATCATCATCAGCCTATATTTTATGTCCGCTGCAGGACGAATGCCTCTCCCTGCGATCTCCAATTACCCCTGTCTTGCGCTAGCGTATTCCAACTTGCGCCTGCAAATTTCCTAACTTCATCATCCCATCTGGTTTTCTGCCGACCTCGACTGCGCTTCCCTTCTCTTGGTATCCATTCTGTAACCCTAATGGTCCACCGGTTATCCATCCTACGCATTACATGGCCTGCCCAGCTCCATTTCTTCCGCTTAATGTCAACTAGAATATCGGCTATCCCCGTTTGTTCTCTGATACACACCGATCACAAGGCAGTGCTAATGAAGGGAAAACTTGGGAGCCTGCATGCAAGCGCAAAACAGTGCTTGCATGTAGGCTCCCTAGGGAAAACGAAGTCCGTCCCTCAATACCATATACGACCAATAAAACAACATTGTATATACTGTACACACGTGTTGTCACTCATTTGCATGTTCGAGTAGGCAATGTAGGGGGATTCACGGTTACCCGAATGATCCCCCGGTGCTTCGCACACTCATCATCATTCACTTCGTAGATATGAAGTGTTTTTTTTTTCATCCACGGCACGCGTTTTACGCCCGTTTGTTCTGCTCCGTGGCTGACATTTATACCTTCATAGGTGCATGTGTCATTGCTTGTTGACGGAGCAATTGGCCAACGCGTACTTTCACTGCTGCCCAGTTCCTTCCGATGTCTGCGCGTTTCACATAATCGCCACCATCGTATTCATCACTTTGTCACGCATACCAGCTTACCAAACGCACCAAAGAGACCTACTGTCTGTGGAGCCGAAGGCTTGATGCCGCTGCTAACGTACGCTTACTTCAAAAGCCCCCATGCGTGTTCTGGTTAAGTTGAAAATTTTTCAAGTGTATCAAAATAACGTTGCGGCCAAGTTCAACAGGCAGATTGATCTGTGAAATTCCTCAACCTTGCCTGATATCATTTAGGCTAACCTTTTAATGCAACGTAAATGTGCGCCTAAAACTGTGCTGTTGTAGTGTTTTCTGCTAATGCACCCAGAATGAAGCTGGTGTGATGTCGAGGCTGGGACTTGTTGTTTAAAGTGGGTACCTTTCGGCCGCCTGCTCTCATTGTCAGTGTCTAAGCGCAAAAGTTGAGAAATGTACGAGAAATGTAGGAGAAAACATAATTCTGTTACGAGGTATCTGAAAGACAAACCCCTTTTCCAGCATTTCTACCATGCAACAACGGCGCGACCGGGTAGGTTACTTGCAAAAACACCATCCAGGTGACGCTCGTCTCCTCGGCAGGTCAAACTGGGACTCAGCCTGCCTAATGCATCGCTTCTATACTGGCTGTGGTTGGGAGTGGCTTTCACGAAGGCGTACTGTGCTTTGATTGGAATGACCGAAAGTGCTACGTGCGACGTCTGCGGCAGCGAAGAGAACATCGAACATTTATTGTGTCACTGCGATCGATTTCAGTCGGAAAGTCAAACATTATCGAACGCATTGCGACGACTGGACGATCGACCGTTGTGCGTGCAGATGCTCCTTGAATACCGTCCCCATCGCTCGTTGGGCCGCAAAGCTCTGAAGGCACTGTTGTCTTTCTTCAGGGCGACTGTCCTATGTGAACATCTTTGAAATGCTCAAGCCCTCCACGTGCGTGCGCGAGCTTACCGTGTCCTCCCTACCCCCCCCCCCCCTTCCTCTCTCTGTCTCATCTTTCTAGTCCTTATTTCCCGTCCGTCAGAGTAGGGTAGCTAAGCAGATGCATTTGTGGTTAACATATCTGCCTTCTCTCTTTCTCTCTTCCTCCTCCAAGCCTGTCTCCTCCAAGCCGTTTTGGACGTGCGCGTGCCTCGGGGCAACAGCAAACAATAAAGTCATAAAAAAAGGTCTTAGGGCCTTCACATTTTAATACAAGACGGCTTATATTGCCCCTGGAAAATGTTTTCCTAGCAATGCATTTGTGTTGAAAGTGAATTCGACTTTAAGGGGATCGGCGTAAGCCTGGTATTAAACCGTTGTGCGTTGCAGTGAAGCCCACTCATACAGAACAATGCGATGCGAACGGAGCCAAATAACGCTATCGCATTCCACTCTTAAAGGCGAAGCTTAGGCGTCCTCCAATTTTTGCTGGCTTCCTGTTCACAAGATGTTTCAAGATTAACACCTCGCTTGTGCCCGCATTGCTGATCCTTTCTGACTTCTCGTCTTCCTTTGAATCCTTTGCCTTGTTTCACTTATAAAGCAGTATACGCCCATTCAAAGAAGGAGGAGGAGGAAACAACCATATTCCCTTTTCATGATAGAAAACAACCATCGAACGCGCTCCCCTCCGTTAAGTAATTGTGTTAAATTTGTTAAGTTAATGTCCTTGCAATGACCTCGACCCTTCTTTTTCGTACCTGCAGTGGTGACTCAGCGGCTATGGTGTTGCGTTGGTAAGCACGAGGTCGCGACATCAAATACCGGCCGCGGCAGCCGCATTTCGATGAGGGCGAAATCCGAAAACGCGTGTGTCCCGTGCATTGGGGGCACGCTAGAAAATACGAAGATGGTCAAAATTAACCCCGAGTCCTCTACTACGGCGTGTCTCAAAATGAAATTATAGTTTTGGCACATAAAACCCCAGAATAAATTTCTTCTTTTTCATGCGCTTTTTTTTAGCAGCACATTTCTCGTCTCATTGCCCCCCGGCTTCACGGCAGAACATGACGCTGATATTAAGCTGATAAGAACAGACCTCCAACGAAGTTCTTTTACTCACTCACATGACGCTGACCTCTTGCATTTGGCCCGTTTCGATCGAGTGACTTCAATCTTGACGCGTTTTTCGCAGGCGTCTCAAGCATGCCGTTGTTTTCTTCGCAAACGAGGCACATCGGCAGTTTCTCTCGCAAAAGCCGTAATATTGCCTGCAATATATTCTCTGTCTTTCTTAGCAGGTGATCACGCTGTAAATACTGTGGAATGGCCAGGGCTTCCCGGTATTACTATAGAAATTTCAAACTTCTATACCGTTTGCGAAAAGGCATTTTTATTTTGTTGATTCTGACAAAAAACATGGCTGATGGTTCTTCTTCTTCTTCTTTCTGGGGTTTTACGTGCTGATGGTGCCTATACTTCGTATAGTCATCATTATGAGTATATATTGCCACGTGGTGTTTCTAGTGCCACCTGGTGGTGGCTTACAAACAATAAAAAAGTGGGCCTGGCCCGGCACTAGGGATAGATATTTTTTATTGGGGGAGCGATGGAGGCGGAAAGGTGGTCTTAGCCATGCGCCAGCTGGAGATCTGCTCTTCGTGTCGTGTAACCTGTTTAGCGAAGCTGCTGTCTTGCTCTGGTGCGCTACAAAACTGGCGGAGGTGCGGGGACCCTATGCATCAATCCCCTCCGAGCAGCAGGAGCTCTAGCCCTGTACTGGTGCTTACACCTGTTCATCCACATCAGGACGGAGGCTTCCTCCACCACGTCTAATTATCCATCTCTTGCATTAGCCGCACCCATTCATCCTGCAAATTTCCTAAACCAATTACACCATTTTATATTCTGCCATCCTCCACTGTTTATTTCTTCCCCTGCAACCTATTCTGTAACCCTACTAGGCCATCGGATTATGCGCTATACCCCCTACCTCAAAAGTTTTCGGAACACGAGATCCGAGTAAAATCTAAATTTCATCGCCGCCCATTCACAGGTCTTTCAACCAAAAGGTAGAGTTGATACTTCTCCGTACATTCCTGACATACATTTCACACTCTGTGGTGAAGTCGCGAGAAAATTCAACCGATTCTCGTTTTCCGTGGTCCGAAATATTCTGAGGGTGACTCTACATATCACGCGTACTACATGGTTCCACTTCTTTTAATTCTCAACTAGAACATCAGCCACACTCGGTTATTCCCTTATCCACACCGCCGTTCTCCGGTCTCCGAAAATTATGTCTGAAATTTGAGAGTTACGACTGCCATTTTTCCTTCCATCGCTTGTCGCACAGTCCTCAGCTTCTTCTCCACCTTCATCATCATCATCGTCATCATCATCATCAGCCTGTTTATGTCCTCTAGCAGGACGAAGGCCTCTCCCTGTGATCTAAAATTACCCCTGTCGGGCTAGCTGATTCCAACTTGCGCCTGCAAGTTTCCTAACTTCATCACCCCACCTAGTTTCCTGCCACCCTCGACTGCGCTTCGCTTCTCTTGGTAACCATTATGTAAGTAACTCTACTGCTCCACCGGTTATCCATTCTACGCATTACGTGGCTTACCCAGCTCCATTTCTTCCGCTTAATGTCAACTAGAATTTCGGCTATCCCCGTTTGTTCTCTGATCCACATCGCTCTCTTCCTGTCTCTTAACGTTCAGTCTAACATTTTTCGTTCCATCACTCTTTGTGCGGCGCTTAACTTGTACTCGAGCTTCCTTTGTTAACGTCCAGTTCTTGCCCCATATGTTAGCACCGGTAGAATGCAATGATTGTACACTTTTTTTTTCAATGACAGTGGTAAGCTCCCAGTCAGGATTTCGTAATGCCAGCCGTATGCACTCCAACCCAATTTTATTCTTCTGTAAATTTCTTTCTTGTGATCAGGGTCCCCTGTGAGTAATTGACCTACATAAACGTACACCTTTACAGACTCTAGAGGCAGACTGGCGATCCTGAATTTGTGTTCCCTTGCCAGGCTATTGGACATTATGTTTGTCTTCTGCATATTAATCTTCCACCCCACGCTTACACTTTCTCGGTTAAGGTCCTCAATCATTTGCTGTAATTCATCCCCGTTATTGTTGAATAAGACAATGTCATCTCCAAACCGAAGGTTGCAGAGGTATTCGCCATTGATCCTCACTCCTAAGCCTTCCCAGTCTAAGAGCTTGAATACTTCTAAGCAGGCAGTGAATAGCATTGGAGAGATTGTGTCACCTTGCTTGACCCCTTTCTTGATAGGTAACTCTACTTTTCTTGTGGAGAACCAAAGTTGCTGTGCAACCTCCTTGATGCAGTAAGCCAAATAAGTTTATTATAAATGAGCGAGGCATTCAGATACTGTAAGTTCTGCAGGACAGTGTAATGATGAAGTAAGGTGCACGCGCAAATATTGACGTCCTCTCAGCTTGCCACGCCTGCATATATAGGGTGTCCCAGCTAAAGTCAGCCAAGCTAAGCAACGAAAATAGAGATTAAGAAAACACGGCGCCAGATACGATCTTGAGACCTGTCAGAGGTCGTCAGACCTCTGACAACCGAACACAGTAGGTTTTATCATTGTATTTTGCAGCGTCTTTCTGAAACCGTTTTTTTTTTCTTTCAACATCTGGGCTAGCCTTAGATGGGACACACGGTAGATCGAAAGTAGAATAAGGCAGGAGATTGATTATCGATGCCCAGATGACGAAGAGCGTAGTGGTGCACCGATTCTGCAAGCGACACAGTGCTCACCGCCGGGAACCCATGCGTTATGATTCGTAATGATGCGATTGCTCGAGTACCGGCAACAGTCCTCAGCGCGTCGAGAGCGCCACAAAAGGCGTGCACCCTAATTTTCCGGCCCAGCGTCCACATTCACGGCACGCTGCGTGAAAAGAGAGAGAGAGAGAGACGCTCGCTGTGAGCAGCTCCGAGTTCCCACCGCGACTCAGACATTAGCCGCGCCCTGCAGACTCTCTACAAGAGCACGCACGCAAGCGCGCGTGCATGCACACTCTTCGACGGTTACCAAATAAGAGGGGCTGCGCTTATTTTACAAATATATAGCAAAGTTGTCGGTGGTACAACTATACAGCTGCTCATCGATGTTGATGCCGGCTTTTTGCTGATTATTCCGGACGCCGGGCTCCGACCGACTTGGCATGTGATCATGCTGCGCGCTGCGCCGTGAACACTTGCTGCTAGCCCTTGCGTGGAGCCCGAGCCACAAGGGGCAGAAGTGGAGAACCGATCAGTCGGAAACATTACTCGCTTCCTGTGGCAACTTTCGCTCTATTGCATTTTTTGTTTTGGGACAAACCTGAAGTGAACTTAGGAATTCCTCTTTTAAAAGTTTAAGCGTGACCTGCGGAACCATGGTAACACACAACCGTGCACACAGGGCGCAGGAACATGTTCGCAATGAGAGCGTTGAAAGAATTTGCGACAATCACCCCACCTAGTTTTCTGCCGTCCTCGACTGCGCTTTCATTCTGTTGGTATCCATTGTGTAACCCTAATTGTCCACCGGTTATCCGTCCTACTCATTAAATGGCCGCCCCAGCTTCATTTTTTCCTCTTAATGTCAACTAGAATATCGGCTATCCCCGTTTGCTCTCTGATCCACACCGCTCTCTTCCTGTCTTTTAAAGTTAGGCCTAACATTTTTCTTTCCATCGCTCTTTTGCGGTCTATAACTTGTTCTCGAGCTTCTTTGTTAACCTCCAAGTTTATGCCTCATATGTTAGCACCGGTAGAATGCAACGATTGTACTCTTTTCTTTTCAACGACAGTGGTAAGCTCCCAGTCAGGATTTGGTAATGCCTGCCGTATGCACCCCAACCCAATTTTATTCTTCTCTAAATTTCCTTCTCATGATCAGGGCGCCCTGCGAGTAATTTACCTAGACAAACGTACTCCTGCACAGACTCAACAGGCTGACTGGTGATCCATGAATGTTTTTCCCAGCCAAGCTATTGAACATTACCTTTGTCTTCTGCATATTAATGTTCAACTCTTCTGCATATTAATGTTCAACGATCATGAATGTTTCTTCCCCCGCCAGGCTATTGAACATTACTTTTGTCTTCTGCATAATAATCTTCAACCCCACTCTTACACTTTCTTGGTTAAAGTTCTCAATTATTTGTTGTAATTCGTCCCCATTGTTGCTCAATTGGAGAATTTCATCTGCGAACCGAAGGTTGCTGAGATATTCGCCGTTGATCCTCACTCCTAAGCCTTCCTAGTCTAAGAGCTTGAATGATTCTTCTTGGCATGCAGTGAATAGCATTGGAGAGATTGTGTCTCCTTGCCTGACCTCTTTCTTGATAGGTAACTTTGTACTTTTCTTGTGGAGAACCAAGGTAGCTATGGGATCTTTGTAGATATTTGCTAAGATATTGACGTATGCCTCCTGTTCTCTTTGATTACGCAATGCCTGAATGACTGCTGGTATCTCCACTGAATCAAACGCCTTTTCCGAATCTATGAAAGCCATATAGAGAGGTTGATTGTACTCCACAGATTTCTCGATTACCTGATTGATGACATGGATACTATACATTGTAGAATATCCCTTCCTGAAGCCAGCCTGTTCTCGGTTTGCTGAAGTGAAGTGTTGCCCTGATTCTATGGCAAATTAACTTGGTGAATATTTTATACAATACTGAAAGCAAGCTAATGGTTGTATAATTCTTAAATTCTTTAACGTCTATCTTCTTATGGATTAGTATAATATTGGCGTTCTTTCTTGATGTCGTGAGGCATTGCATATAAAGGGCCGCAAGCACTTCAAGCACAAAGTAGCTTGGCTGCTCTGGGCACTATACAGGCCTGTATAGAATTGAATTATGGGGTTTTACGTGCCAAAACCACGATCTGAATATGACGCACGCCGTAGTGGGGGACTCCGGAAATTTGGACCACCTGGGGTTCTTTAACGTGCACCTAAATCTAAATACACGGGTGTTTTCGCATTTCGCCCCCATTGAAATGCGGCCGCCAGTGGCCGGGATTTGATCCCGCGACCTCGTGCTCAGTAGCCCAACACCATAGGCACTGAGCAACCACGGCGGGTAGCCTGTATAGAATTATTCCGCTGATTTTGCTACGTCATCGAAATTGTATATATATATATATATATATATATATATATATATATATATATATATCCACGAACTTTGTATATATGCCCACAACTATATCCGCCCAAATAGTGATCGATCGAGCAGCAGGCAGCAGCCTCCAGCATGCCAGACCCGGGGGTGGAGTCCAAGAAAGCTTCCCTTTAAAAGCAAACATCTCTTACCGTAAACGTACTTAATCATCTTTACCAAGTTCATGCGACCCAGTGGCAAAGCTTCAGCGCTTGTCGACTGAAGCCGTCACAGGATTGAAAAAGTTTCTCGTTCATAACCGGCATAGAAGAGCGCACCCGAAAGCAAAAGTTGAAAGAAAGGGTGCGCGTGCAACGAAAGTTGCCTTTTATCGGTTTCTGTGTTTGTGGCCGGTGTCCTTTGTCGATCATGAATCGGCGAGAACTCGCGAATGCTTTCACAATCACATTAAGCTCAAGCTTTCTCAATCACATTAAGCTCTCAAAGTTGTCCTATAGGACTGCTCGATTAGTGAACGCAGCGCTGCGCTCTGGTCTTTTCGAAGCAAGTGGCAATGATTGGAAAAGCGTCAAGGTGTGTTCCGCTTCGATGAAATGTCCGCGAGAACAGTGACGAGCGAGGCGGGTGGAGTAACGCCCGAACTTATTTGACTGGCGGAGGTGTGGTCAGCTCCGTCACGGCATCGTCCACCGACGCCACACCCTTTCGTGTAGTCTTCAATTAGGTGGGCGTACTGTTCGCGGGCATACGTCCCCGTCCACGCCCTTCTTCCCGTAGCATGCTTCTTCTTGCCAGGTACAGGTTCCGAGCGTGGCAAAGAATAACGTTTTCCGCATTGGAGCACAAATATTGACGAGGCTGCTCACTAGCTAAATCCCTGCAGTTATGACTGAATGAAGAGGTCCCGTTTTGCTGCTGCCGCTAACCTCCATATAAGGGATTTCATTACTTTTATACTCTTTCAATTCCAAACAAAGCCAACTGCTGTGGAGTTGACTTTCTTAATGTGGTGACCATTCCTCTACAATGTGCACAAACTGGGCCGTCCTAATTCTCACACGCAGCGCTTATAACCCTTATAAACGATCATGTCGCTCATAGCTTAAAATTCCTGAAGTTGTTTTTCATCTACGCTTGTTTCAACTAATGCTGTAATTATCCCGAGGCGTTTTAGCAAGGTTGCGAGATTTGTACCACCGGGAAAAATACCCGGTGTTTCCGCCAACAATTTCAAAATTATTTTTAATGTTGGCAGGATGACACCACTTTCGAGATATTATTTTCCGAACTTTCTGGAGAAATGCATTGGTGTTCCAGTTAATTTTGAGCTTCAATGCATAAACTACTATTTGTTAAGAAAAGTCGCAGTTTCCCCGAAAGGCGAAGCAACAATTCCGATGGCAAATTAACTAGTAGAGAGCTATACGAAGTAAGGATTATAGTTTTATCGGATGCATAAACTTGGATCCATTCGCTTACTAACTCAATTAACAAGCATGGTGTCAGCGCGCACAAGCAAACATGAATAGATCAGACTCGATGACCACATACAACCGCTGTCAAAACGCTAGCGTGAGCAAGCGCGCCAGCAGCATCGAGCGAAGGTTCGTCTGGTCTATCGCTTCAACGGAAAGTGAGCGGCGAAAGCACAGCGCATACAAAGGTAGGAGCCATGTTGCAGATCGCTTTCAAGATACGTGCGCGTGACCGTCCGCAGCCGCGCAATGTACAAGTACGTAGATGCTGGCAGAGTAGAAGCCGCCCCCCACCCTCCGGCGCTACCTTCCCGCTTTCCACCTCTCGCGTGCGAGATTGAGTCGCCCGTTGCCATTGCGCCCAGTAGCAAGATAGGCAGTTGGTGCCGCACCACAACGTCGCCTCTTTTCGTCCCTTCCATCCCCCCACGGCTTCTGGCGCGACGGAAGACGTCGCGTTTGCTCTCCGCCGTGCTTTCGCTTTCACTCGCACATATAGCAAACGGCGCTCGGCGCTGATTTTATTGCCCTTGGGCTTTATACGGAACCTCACGGCGACGGCAGAAATCCGCTTGGAGTGTCCATATAATTGCTATCGCAATAAAACACATCCGAATATACGTTCTCGCTCTTATAACGGCTCGCCTTGTGAAAATAATACGGCGCTCTGTGTTGACGCAGAACCACATAATTCACACGCTAGCGCATCCACAATTCACACAGGACACCACCGGCACATGGTCGCACAACATGTGCGCAGGGGCAAGTGCAGGCGGATGCAAATATTCGAAATTAGTGCAAATAGAAAATTGTTTGTTACTTCATTAGTACACTTCGTAAAAAATTTTGAAATTTCAAATTGACGAGTAGCTGCATCTGGCCAAGTGCAATAAATTAGGATGATTAGTAGAGCCGGTATAGCGCAAAGTACCTATTGGTTGCGTGCTTGAAATTACACTGTTAACACAACTTTGCCGAAATTTCGTCCTACAACCACTGCTACTAAAATTAACCTTTCGTAGGCATTTGTGCTACTCTCTCTTATGAATTCTCTTTCTCTCTGTCTCGGTAATCAAACCGTTTTTACACAATAACTTGCTGTGGTTTAACCAATGCCGTTTCCTGCTGCGTACACATTATCTACCTCAATTTGCGTAGATTAGATATACCTCATCATATTTGCAAAGATGAAATGCATTTTCTTTTTAAATGCATTTCTTGGCGAACATTTTCCAGTTTGACAGTATCTATCTATCTATCTTTCTATTTATCTATCTATCTATCTATCTATCTAGCCGCCTACGTCTAGGTGCTCTCACGGTCGTATCGTTAACATGGTATTTACAAAATTGGCATACTATGACAAGAGTGAACGATGAACATAAATGATAAGTCGTGACGTGAATATCATGACATGTATGTCATGTAGGTCATGAAACAGCTGCCTAGGTCTTGGTGCTCTCATGGTCCTGTCGTTAACTTGGTAGGTACTAAACTGGCATAGTGTGACAACAGTGTATGGAACATAAATGAGAGGTCATGACATAATGTCATGGCATCCATGTCATGTGGGTTATAAAACAGCCGCCTAAAATAACAATGACTCGGCGAAAGTGATTAACAGTAAAAAATCACTCAAATTGGTTCTGACGTGGGTGCTAAGTGAAGGAAACACCAAAGGATAATGGTAGAAATTATAGTCATGAGCATGACTCAGCAAAAATTATAATGACTCAGCGAAAAAAGAATAACACTCAGAAACCACTTAAATGGGTTCTGACGTGGGTACTATGTGAAGGAAACACTAAAGGATGGTGGTTGAAGCCATAGTCATGAGCATGGCTAAGGCTTTCGCCTTAAGGTCTCCTAGGCGTTGCTAAAGGGACTCCTGAGGATCATGACGTGACTGTCATGACATGCGTGTCATGTAGGTCATGAAAATGCCACCCACGTCTTGGTGCTCTCATGGTCGTTTCGTTAACTTGGTAGGCTCTCCGCAAACTGCTTCGCATAACATCAATTCCCACAGGGCATGGGATCTGCCGTTTTTTCTCGTTTTTTCTTTCTTCTTCTTTTTGTTTTATTGCGATAGCAATTATATGGAGACTTCCACCGGATTTCTGCCGTCGGCGTCGCCGTCGCCGTCGCCGTGAGGTTCCGTATAGATAAAATCTTCGCCGCGCGCCGTATGCCCGAGCGGAAGCGTGCGGGGACGCACGCTGTCACGGAGAGCAAACGCACTCAATCTTCCACGCGCAAGCAAGGAAGCGGGAAGCGAGCGCCGGAGGGAGCGGAGAGGGGGGGGGGGCGCATTTCTGCTCTGCCAACAATCCGCGCTCGTCGCTCGCTCGCACCGTCTCTTATCTCCACACGGCTCTGACCTTTATGCGCTGTGCATTCGCCGCTCAGTTTGCGTTGAAGCGATAGACCGCACGTACCTTCGCCCGCTGCGGCGTATATGCGCTTGCTGCCAGCGTTTTGACAGTCGTTGTCTGCAGTCATTCAGTGTGATCTATTCATGTTTGTTTGTGCGCGCTCACACCACAGTTAGTAATAGTCGGGCCACATTTTCCAACGCACGCTACACATGCAATGCTGCCCGGATCGGCAGTGCAGCGCTACAGGTGTGTCTCTTCGCACGCGCTGCCCACGGGCAGCGCTTCTCATCAACACCACCGTTTCACACGCGCCTTCTTGTGGTCATCGAGTCTCTCTTCATGTCGGTCTACTTACGCCGCAGCACACCTGCTTACTTAATCAGCTCATGTTTACTACAATTCATATTGCTACCAATGCCACTCACCTTACTTCGTATGACATTGCTGTGTTGCTATCGCATTCATTGCTTCGCCCTTAGGGCGAAACTGTGACATTTTTTTTTTGTTTTGTAGGCGCAAGAATCTAACGGGCGCGCAGTTCTACATTTGAACTTCACCATTTACTCTAGCTGCAAATGTCCGCAGTGACAGATCTTTCGCTTTTCGATAGTTACCTTTTCGTGTTAGTATTATTTAGAGACGAGAGCGAAAACATATTTTATGCCCAGTTATATTTTTGTGATTATTTACCTAATTCGGGACGTTGTTTCTTTGATAGTGCAGGTGTTGAGGTATGTATGCTAAAGAGCTCTGGGTCAACTCGCTGATTGGTCCAGTTAATACTCGCATTTGTATAATTCAACGACACGCGCTTTGTTCCACTAGGCCAGTATCGATGCGACGATATCCACTTGAATACCAGCACAACAGGTTGGCTGCGTATTTTCTATGAAGGCTTGAAGGAGAAAATGCAATTTTATATTATTTTACAATCTTCATGTGATTATAGAGCTTAATCAGGAGTCAGGCCGTAAGACCAACCATCGCTTTAGTACAAATCTTCCTTCCTTCTTTTACCTATGACGCTCATTAGCCACCGTTGGGTATTGCTGACCTAATGTGACGCCTGTAGCCCATCGGCATTATTTCTTTTTCATGCGTCCAAGAAAATTTACTTGCGGATGAGCACTGGCGTGTTAGGTTTTACGCGTCCTTTAATTTATCTTTTTTTGTATGTTTATTTGATGCAACGCTAAAGGTGCGTCCAGTGTGCAACTAATTTCTTTAAACACTGAATATCCGTTACTATTCTACTTTCCGTTCTTGGTACACGTCGCCATTTCAGCCTCCGCTCTTTCTGGCGTCAAACGAAACACCGTGCCCAAATTTCCTCGCAGGACGACTATAGCGTCAGCCATATTCGCCTAGGTGAGCCACGCCCACAGCTCAACTACCGGCTCGTTTGAGAACCGTCGTTGAAGCTCCATGCGGCTCACGCATACATAACCGCAAGGCAGTCATGCTTTCTAAGCTGCGGTCTCCCCGTGTCCCTTGCGTCCCAGCAAGGAGCGCACTCGCACCCCATAGAGACGCACCACGCATGCGCGATGGTGATGCCTGAGTCTTGATTGCTCTGACGCCGCCGCCGCCCACCGATTCCCCAGGAGGGTAGCCAGGTGCCAAAGGGAGAAACCCATGCCAGGCGAGCACCACTCCACTTTTCCATACTTTTTTTCACCCGACAATCGTCCCGCCACAAATAACGCTCTGGCAAGAAACCCTCCTTCTGTTTCCGGCTTTACTCCCAACTCCTTTTCCTGCCGAGAGGTAGCTGCTTGCTGTACCCAGTTCCCCGCCCTGCTTTCTCATACCGGCCTCCCCCTTTACGCCTGCTCGCGCAGTCGTCACCGTTACTCGGCTGTCGTTCCTATTTTCGGATCTTTCGAATTCACAGATGCCATTCTCCGAAACAAACGAAAGTGGGAATCGCAGCCAGGAATAAGCAAAAATATCTACGAAAGCTAGAACAACGAAGGCAAATCAAAATTGACGACGAAATAAGGTGAGAGCTATTGATTTTCGTAAAATGAATTATCTTCAGTCTTGTCCCTCGCCTTTCCGTGTATTTATTCCTCGGTGTATCATCTTTTTATAGCCTCCTTCAAGTGTGTGTTGGATCTTCCTTGGAATGCATTTCCCTTTGCCGTTTCATTCGCTTCTCTTACGTGCCCCCAGCGCTGTCCTCTCGTGTCGTGTTGGTGCTTTTTTCCAGCCTCGAATGTTACATTGCTCCCACGTTTAGCACTTTGTCTCATAAATAAAATATCTACAAGTGACAGGGACGAAAGAAATAAACGTTGATCTGGATTCGCTGTTCGATCTCCTTCCGGTTGCTTCTGCGTCTCTAGTTTCCCCCGTCATCCACTGTGGTGGCTCGGGGGCTGTGCTACTAAAAATATAGTCATGAAGGTAAGTAGTCTTTCTTCTTTCAAACCTCTCCTGAACTTCTGTTTATAGTTTTCTATGCTTTGAGAACAATTTAGGCTGCACATTTTATCTTTTACATTCTCAAACTGATGACAGCTGCATGCTGTCATCGGGCGCAAATGTATCTTTTATTCTGAAAACCGTGCAGCAATTTCTGCTTAACATTTCTGATAATAGAGTCAATGTTTATTCTTGAATATAACGGCTACGTTCATACATCATTTTATCCTAAGAGGGGTCATCGCTAAATTCGTGATGGTAAAGTTTGGCAGATCTCATGCGAAGACTAGTTAGTTCTCCGTAACTGTCAGCTATAGTGATTATAACCACAGAACCGCAGTATAAAACTTTCAAACTAATTAACATTTTATCGTGATCTAATCCGAATATCGCTGTGAGCGTGCCAGACGTTGTCGTTATTGAATTAGGTATCTGCGGCATGTCCCGCAGGGGCGTCTGCGTAAGCAGGTGTTTCGTGTCTAGCACGTGGGAGCTGGAACCTCCCGCATGGTGCGGCTTAGCCGTGTCCGGGGAAAAGGGGATCCTGAGTCGTTGGGTTCATTTTTGGGGGGATGTGGGAGATTTTGTTTTTCTCGCACCTCCCTAGGTATGTCTACTAGTGCACTGCTGCACTAGTGTGGGTTATTCGGGTATCCCAGCTCCTCTTGGACCCTCCTGCCCGCCTGTGACATATTCAGGAGTTCTCGTTGTGTGACCATTATCATTGCTTTGTGTTCTACAAAGGTGTTGTACACCGCAAGGGCCTGGAGTCTCTCTGTGGATGTCCCCAGTGGTATACCCCGGGTCGCCTATACGGGTGCCTCTTTCCGGTTAAGCTCGTAATACGGGAGGCTGTAGGTAATTCTGCCTAATGCAACAGCTTATAGCCTTAACGCGTCTGATTCGCTTACTCCTCTCCCGTTCCGCGGAATTCTTCCTATCCCTCTCGTCACTGGCTTTGCTGAAGTCTTTAGAGTATTTAGGGTATGGTCTAGAGCACTGCACGGGCTCGGGCTTACCCGAAAGCCCGGGCCGGGCCGGGCCGGGTAGAGGAGTTTTTTCACGGGCTCGGGCCGGGCTCGGGCACGGCGTGTGCTTTTTGACCTGGGCCCGGGCCGGGCTCGGGTTTTTTGGAAGCGGGCCCGGGCCGGGCTCAGGCTTTCTGCGAGTTATTCTCGGGCTTCTCAACTCTGGAAAACATGTATTTTTTGGTCTCGGGCCGGGTTCGGGCCGGTTTCGAGTCGGGCTCAGGCCGGGCTCGGGCTTAAGGTAAAGGGGTGGCGGGCCGGGCCGGGCGGGTAACGTAGATTATTTCCGGGCCCGGGGCGGGCCCAGGTGTCGCCATAAAAGTTTTGATCGGGCTCGGGCGGGCCGCCCAATGTAAAAACGGGCCCGGGCCGGGCCCGGGCCGCAAAAATCGGCCCGTGCAGTGCTCTAGTATGGTCTGCTCTTGTGTTGTGTTTAATCCGCAGCAATAAAATCCTCACTTTTTGGGATTCTTTAAGTCTACCATAATCCATTTTGATTTCTCAGCTGCACATTTCATTCCGTTCTCAGTGGCGAAATCGTGCACTATGTTTATTGCTTCTTGAAGAATTGGTTCTTTTTCTCCGTTTAAGCTTTTTGCCGCCTAAAGAGTAATGTCATCTCCATAAAGTGCGAAATGCAGATTTGGTCATTTTTCCAGCCTATGGGCTAGGTTATTCACCCCCAAGTTGAACAGTACAGGGGTGAGAGGATGGCACCTTGTGGTGCGCTCTTATTTGGCATATTGAAAAAAAATCGGATCGGGTTTCTCCTAGGGAGCCTACATGCAAGTGCTAGTTTCTCCTATGCCGACAGTGGCAGGTCTATGGCCCAAGAAGAATTTGATAGGAAGCCCTTGGCAGCCATCCTCGCCCGGACTGACCTGCAAACTGAACTGAGCCGCCTCGGCCAGACACGGCGCTTGGCCGTGGCCACTGGAGTCCTAGACTATGGGCCACCCGCCCCCCCCCCCTACGGCCCCCTTAACCCTATTTAACCTGAATAAAGTTATATATAGGCACCTATTATAGGCACCTATATATAGGCACCTATACGCACCATATTCGCACCATACGCACCATATAGGCACCATATATAGGCACCTATACGCACCTATTTAACCTGAATAAAGTTATATATATATATATATATATATATATATATATGTGTGTGTGTGTGTGTGTGTGTGTATATTGCTACGGCATGAGCAGGGCAAGGAGAATAGGAGAAAGACGTTAGCTGGCGCAGCCTTTGGACGCCATCTTTACTTCACCATCAAACTCGTCCTTTAAATAAAGCCGGTTCAACATTAACCGTAACAGTTTTGTGGTGGAGGTGCTACATGCTACAGAAAAGTGTTGTTCAAGAGTCCTCTAGTCCGTGGGCAGCACCAGTAATCTTAGTAAAGAAGAAGGATGGATCGTGGCGGTTCTGCGTTGATTACAGGAAACTGAACGCGGTCACCAAAAAGGACGTGTATCCGCTTCCTAGAATTGATGATGTCATTGATTGTTTACATTCCGCTGCCTACTTTTCATCACTGGATTTGCGATCAGGGTATTGTCAGATACCCATGCACCCAGACGATAAGGAGAAAACGGCCTTCCTGACACCAGACGGTCTTTATGAATTTAACGTTATGCCGTTCGGCCTTTGCAACGCGCCAGCAACATTCGAACGATTTATGGACACTATCCTTCGAGGACTTAAATGGGAAATTTGTTTGTGCTACCTCAATGATGTGGTGATTTTTGGCAGCACTTTGAGTGAGCATAACAGCCGTCTCAGTCTTGTTCTGGATTGTGTCGAAAAAGCCGGCTTGATCCTGAATTCCAAGAAATGTCGCTTCGGGGAAACTGAGACGTTAGTACTTGGGTATGTGGTCGACAAAAACGGCGTGAGGCCAGATCCACGGAAAATTGAGGTTGTCAGCTCATTCGAAGCACCGAAGTCAGTGCGGGAGTTGAGGAGTTTCTTGGGCCTGTGTTCATATTTTCGTCACTTCGTCCCAAGATTCGCCGACGTGGTGTACCCCCTAACATGTCTTCTCCAAAAAGCCGTCCCTTTCAACTGCACATCGGCTTGCGACAACGCGTTCCGCCAGCTAAAATTTCTACTAACATCAGGGCCCATATTGCGTCACTTCGATGCGTCCTCACCTATGGAAGTGCACGCTGATGCCAGTGGCATCGGCATCGGTGCCGTACTAGTGCAACGTCATCAAGAAGCTGAACACGTTGTGGCTTATGCTAGTCGCTCTTTGACTAAGGCGGAACGCAATTACACTGTAACCGAGCAAGAATACTTGGCAGCTGTTTTCGCTGTCCACAAATTTCGGCCCTATATCTACGGACTTCCGTTCACTATCGTTACCGACCACCACGCGTTATGCTGGTTGGTGAATCTCCGTGACCCGAGTGGACGACTGTCACGTTGGGCTCTTCGAATGCAGGAGTACGACTTCGTTATTTCCTACAAGTCTGGGCGTCGCCACGCAGATGCGGACTGTCTCTCCCGTCTTCCTCTGATGACGACGACCGAGTGTGACGAAGACAATTTTGATGACTGTTTTGCTCTCATTTCTTCTACATTCCCAGACTCGATGACTTTCAAAGAAGAGCAGGAAAATGATATTAGTTTGGAACCTCTATTTGTAGTGGCATCGCGTCCTGGAGCCACCGCTCGATTTTGTGTCCGTGATGGCCTGCTTTACAAGACCAATTATTCGGCTAAAGGCGCACGCTTCCTTTTGGTGCTGCCGCAGAGTCTGCGAGCGGACATACTGAGAGCCATGCACGACGATGCGACTTCTGGCCACCTAGGACTCATCAGAACTTTGAACCGGACACAGGAACGTTTTTACTGGCCCAGAATGCGGGACACCATCAAGCACTATGTCGCCAGTTGCGAACAATGTCAACGCTACAAGCGCCCTACGACCGCTCCGCCAGGTCTTCTCCAACGTCTGCCGCCACCTCGCCTGCCATTTGAACAAGTGGGTATTGATCTTCTGGGCCCATTTCCCCGATCATCTAACGACAACCGATGGGTGATCGTATGTGTCGACCATCTGACCCGTTACGCGGAAACGGCGTCCGTACCATCTTCAACAGCTGCGTCCGTTGCAACGTTTTTGCTTCGCTTCGTTATTCTTCGGCATGGTGCCCCCCGTGTAATCATTAGCGATCGCGGTCGTCAATTCGTTGCGGACGCCATAGAAGAACTGCTTCGTCTCTGAAGTTCGCAGTTCCGCCATTCAACGCCTTATCACACAAATGGGCTTGTAGAACGTACGAACAGAACTCTAACATGCTGGCCATGTACGTATCTTCCGATCACAGAGACTGGGATCACGTACTCCCCTTCATCACCTATGCTTATAATACTGCAAAGCATGAGACGAGTTTGATGGTGAAGTAAAGATGGCGTACAGAGGCTGCGCCAGCTTCTGGACACAGAGATTACAGTCATTTTTATCTCCTTTACGCACGTCCACCGCTAAGCTGCATTGACACTATACTACCGTTTGACTTTCACATCGAGTGCTCTGTTGCCAAGACGCTTTGTCTTGCCGAAGAAGCCCGGCGTATTGCTCGTCTTCGTACTCTGGCATCGCAACACCGATCGAAAGAGCGCTATGACAGCCGACACCAGTCTGTCTCGTACGCTAAAGGAGACTTTGTGTGGTTGTGGACCCCGCTACGTAAACGTGGCTTATGCGAAAAGTTTTTACCCCAGTACACGGGCCCATTCGTCGTTAATTGTAGATCGCTTGAGTGACTTGACGTACGTGGTGGCGCGCTTGACGTCAGCTGGTTGTCGGTCTAGCCGGACCCAGTTAGTACATGTTGCTCGTCTGAAGCGGTTTCACCCCACGCTTTCCGAGTGATTTGGACTTCCCAGCGGGCTTCGTCTGGCAACCGAGGATTGCTACGGCATGAGCCGGGCAAGGAGAAGAGGAGAAAGACGTTAGCTGGCGCAGCCTCTGGACGCCATCCTTACTTCACCATCAAACTCGTCCTTTAAATAAAGCCGGTTCAACATTAACCGTAACAATATATATATATATATATATATATATATATATATATATATATATATATATATATATATCTGGGTGGTTGAGCCAATGATTCGTGCTTGGACCTATATGGTCCCTCGGCGGAAGTAACACGTACACCCCTCTGGCCCCCGCATCACGTGGACGGAAACCGGAGGACATCGGTAGTTGCCTTTTGCTGCCCTTCACTTTGATTGTCACCTTTCTCTCTCACTTTCCATCTCTTATGTCTTCTCTTGGCGTCCTTTTACTTCACATTTCCATGACAGCAATTGTTAACTTGGTGTAGTCTATCCAACCTTGGGTATTTTATATTAGGTGTCACGGGCTGTTCTTGTAAGTCCACAGGGCGTCTGACCGAAGTACAGGAAGACGGAGCAGTCTCAGCTGGAAACCGATCGAGCGCGCACTACTAGTTCGTCGACTTCCTTTTTCACACTTCACCGTGCCGGCACCGATAATCTCCAGTAGAATCAACACCCGCACAGAAAGAAGCCATCCTGGAGACCTAGGAAAAGACAGCATCGGCGGGTAGTAACATGGTTTAAGCCGTACTACATGAACTATTTCGCGCCCTCGGCAACGGTGATCACAAGACGGCGCGAGCGGCTCGATGACAGTTCACGGTTGATGCCTGCTGCAGTGCGTGGTAGGGACCGTGGTAGTTTGACAAAAACTTAGTGGATTGGCCGGGGGAAGTAGCCGGCACCCGAAGCCAAACAAGCATTCCGGGGGAATAGCGGGCACTAGGAGCGGATGCGTCATGGCATGATATTTGGCGCCACTGATCTTGGGTGGTGAATGAGCGGGCTAGTTGGCGACACTCTTCAGCATAAGAAGCCGCTTCTGACACAGGTGTCACTTCAGAAGCGTCAGGATGGTAGTTGAGAATGGTGTCCAAGAGGCAGGAAGGTTCTCGGCCATAGAGAATAAAGAAAGGAGAGAAGCCGGTGGTAGTTTGCGGGGCAGAGTTATAGGCGTAAGTGACAAAAGGAAGAACCCAGTCCCAATTGGAGTGATCGCCAGAAACATACATCGCAAGCATGTTGCCAAGCGTACGATTGAAACGTTCCGTCATGCCGTTACTTTGTGGGTGGTAGGCGGAAGCGGTGCGGTGAACGATGTTACACTCCTTTAGCAGGGCCGCGATGGCATTGGAGAGAAAGACACGGCCACGGTCACTTAATAATTCACGTGGTGCACCGTGTCGCAGAATGAGGTGGCGAAGAAGGAAGCAAGCGACGTCTTTCGCGGTGGACGCCGGCCGCCCAGATGTTTCGGCGTACAGTTTGAGGTGGTCTACGGCAACAATGATCCACCGGTTACCGTCCGGAGTGCTTGGAAGGGGGCAGTAAAGATCAACTCCAACACGGTCAAATGGTCGTGCAAGGCAGGGTAAAGGTTGCAGGGACCTGCAGAACTCTGAGGGGGGGTCTTGCGGCGTTGACACGTAGCGCATGAACGGACCTACTGGCGAACGAATCTGTACATGCCTCGCCAGTAGAATCGAAGACGAAGACGGGAATACGTTTTGAAGACGCTGGCGTGGCCACATTGGGGGTCATCGTGGAAAGCGGCGCAGATGTGTGAGCGCAGGTGACGGGGAATAACGAGCAGCCATCGACCGCTGTCGGTGAGGTATTTCCGTCGATACAAAAGGTCGTCGCGGATGGAAAAGTGGTGTGCTTGACGACGCACGACGCGTGAGAGAGACGCAGGTGAGCGGTGAGACAGGAAGTCCAGCAGTAGAGAGATCCAGGGATCTTTAGTCTGCTCGGCCGGCATGCCGTTGAAGCTAAGAGCTGACAAATCGCAGGTGGGAGTTAAGTCGCAAAGAGAGGCAGAAGGCAGCGGTGAACGGGATAGGGCGTCGACATCTGACTGTTTGCGTCCAGAGCGATAAATGACACGTATGTCATACTCTTGAAGCCGTAAGGCCCAACGAGCGAGGCGGCCACTGCGATCTTTCAAGGATGATAACCAGCATAAGGCATGGTGATCAGTGACAACGTGAAACTGACGGCCGTAAAGGTAAGTACGAAATTTGCCGTTTGCCCAAGCACTCGCCAAAGATTTTTTTCCGTCACAGAATAGTTTGGTTTTGCCTTCGTTAGGGTGCGGCTGGCATATGCGACAACATACTCGTCAAAGCCATCTTTGCGTTGGGCGAGAATGGCGCCATGTCCGACACCGCTAGTATCCGTATGTATCTCAGTAGGAGCATTGGAATCGAAGTGGCACAGTACTGGAGGGGACGTGAGGAGCCGGCGGAGCCTCATAAATGAGTCGTCCTACTCAGAGTTCCAAGTCAACAGGTCTGACGTGCCATTAAGGAGCTGCGTCAAGGGGACGATGATCGAGGCAAAATTACGGTAGAAACGCCAGAAATAGGAAGACAAACCGATGAAGCTCCGTAGTTCCTTTAGAGTAGTGGGCTTGGGGTACTCAGCAACAGCGCGAAGTTTGGCAGGATCAGGCAGAATTCCCTCTTTCGAGATGACGTGGCCTAGGGTCGTAAGCTTACCCCGGGCACCAAAATTACATCTTTTTTCAAATTGAGTTGCAACCCAGCTGACGTGAGACAGGCAAGAACTTGCTCAAGGCGGGCGAGATGCGGATCAAAATCGGTAGAAAAGACCACAATGTCGTCTAAGTAGCAAAGGCATGTGTGCGATTTAAAACCCCTGAGAATAGCGTCCATCATTCTCTCGAAAGTTGCAGGCGCGTTGCAAAGGCCGAAAGGCATTACATTGAACTAATATGATCCATCAGGAGTTACAAAAGCCATTTTTGGACGGTCGGCTTCAGCCATCAGCACTTGCCAGCACCCGGAGCGCAGATCCAGCGAAGAGAAGAACTCAGCTCCCTGTAGGCAATCCATGGTGTCGTCGATGCGCGGTAGGGGATAAACATCCTTGCGGGTAATCTTGTTGAGTCGGCGGTAATCGACGCAAAACCTGATTGAGCCATCCTTTTCCTGCACCAGCACCACAGGAGACGCCCAAGGACTCTGGGAGGACTGGATCACACCTCGTTTCAGCATGTAGTCAACGTGTTCGTCAATGACACGGCGTTCGGCTGCGGAAACACGGTATGAACGTTGGCGCAGCGGAGCATGGTGACCGGTGTCAATGCGGTGAACAACCGCTGACGTGCACCCTGAGGAAGGCTGGCCGAGGTCGAAAGAAGCGCGGAAACGTTCAAGAAGTTCAGGAACTTCACTGAGTTGAGCGGGCGTAAGCGCGTCGTCGACAGTATGCAAGAAAACATCGGGGGAACGCGACGCTGGTGCGATAGCAGGAGTAACGATACCGATAGGCAGTGGCGACCTCACGGAAGGTAGGTCAAATAGACTAATGACGTCAAGAATGTCGAGACGCCCCACACATTCACCGTGTAAGAGAGTTGAAGAACAGGGAAATGGATTGCACGCATAAATAACAGCGGAACCATCGGTGAGTGTGACGACTGCAAACGGGAGTAGAAGGTTCCGTCGACACGTACAATCTTCAGATGGTGTAAAAAGAGCTGTTGTGGCGGGGGCAGAGTCACAAGAGACGGGCACCAAGGTGGCAGAAAAAGAAGAGATAATGACGTCAGCGGTGACGACCACTTTAGGAGAACGGTTCGGGAGGTCGACAGTAGTGTCACGGAACGGAGACAAAGCCAGTTGCGCGCGAGCGCAGTCGACAACAGCATGATGTGCGGAAAGAAAGTCCCAACCCAGAATAACGTCATGCGAAGCATGTCATAGAACGACGAATTCTACAAAATATAGTTCATTCTGAATCATAACACGAGCGGAACATGCGGCCGAAGGCGTGACTTGCTGCGAGCTTGCCGTGTGTAGGGAAATATCGGGTACATGAATCGTCACTTTCTTGAGTTTGCGGCAGATGTCTTCGCTTATGACAGAAACGGCAGCCCCTGTATCGACAAAAGCTGTTGTCGCGACGCTTTCGACACATACTGCGATTTCGCAAGGAGGAAAAAGATGAGGCCTTGAAAATTTCGACGATGGCGCAGTTCTTGCCTCGGGAACTGCGGCTGTCAGTTTTCCTCCTGATCAGAGCTGGAACGGCGAAGCATGGGTGAAAGGGAACGGCGGCGAGGAGGAGACCGACGAGAGTTGAAGGCGGCGCGACGAGAATACGAGTCCGAGGGAACAGGGATAGAACGATGCGAAGGGTGACTCTCGCGGAGAGCAGGTCTCGGTTTCCTACCTTGAATGAGCCATGCGCGGCGGACTCGCTGCCAGAGCTTCGTCAACGCGTGTTTGCGCACTGTTGCATTGTTACCGAAGCTAAGGCACAAAGTTTTCGATGTAAATGATTTTAGCTCACCGACGCCGCTGCCTCTTTTTTGCTCATTTTTTCGAACACCGGCCCTGCAACGATCTTGGCATGCGATCACGGTGTGCGTTGAGCCGTGAACATTTACTGCTAACCCATGCGTGGACCCCGAGCCGCAAGGGTATAAGCGGAGAACCGATCTGTCCGAAATTTTCACTGTTCTCTGTGCAAACTTTCGCTCTTTTTTGCTTTTCATTTCTGGAACAAACCTGCAACGAGCTTAGAAATTTAAACCTTTGGCAGATTGAGTGGGACCTGCGGAACCGTGCCTACATGCCGCCGTGGACTCGAGCCGTTCTCTGGAGCCGCCATTTTTCTCGCGACGGTGGCTTCGTGGTGCGAGCATTGGCTGTGGACTGCGGGCACCGCGAACCGCTGCACTGGCGGAAGCAGGAGCGGTGGCATGAATTGCTCCTCAAACGGACCGTTGACGCTTAAAATTGGTAAGTGCATGCTCATTTCACTTCCGCATAATGTACGCATAATATATATATATATATATATATATATATATATATATATATATATTGTCACGTACGAGTTTGTACCGCTGTGGACAAAATGACGTTGGTTGGGGAAGAAGAGGCTGAAGTGTCTCGGAGCTCGGTAGATGGTGTCACCCTGGCCACAGAGCTACAACCCTCTGTATATATTGTAAATACATATATTTTCTCCCCGTAACATTTTGGTGGAAGTGCGGGGTAATCTCGCCACAAGCCGGCCCTGGATCTTCGCAGCGGGCGTCACATCGGCTCCGCTGTTATGCCATAACGCGGGCCCTCCCTACAAGCTGCGCAACTGATGTGGCTGATTTTCTCCTCCATGAAGTCATGCTACATCATGGTGCCCCACGTCAGCTACTCACCGATAGAGGCCCCTGTTTTCTTTCTAAGGTTGTCGACGACCTTCTTCGTTCTTGCTCAACGTACCACAAGTTCACGACGGCTTACCACCCACAGACAAACGGACTTACCGAGCGTCTCAACTGTACACTTACGGACATGCTCTCCATGTACGTGAGTGATGATCACCGGGATTGGGACTGCACTTTACCTTTCGTGACGTTTGCATACAATTCGTCGCGTCACGATATTACTGGTTATTCCCCGTTCTATCTACTATATGGCCGTCACCCTCTCCTTCCTCTTGACTCACTGCTCCCTTCTGACGCCACCACTACCACGTTCTATGCTCACGACGCCATTGTTCGCGCGGCCGCAGCACGTCGTATTGCCCGTGACCGTCTTCTGGCATCTCAGACTATCCAGAAGCACCGTTACGACAGTCATCGTCGGGACGCTCATTTCAGCCCTGGGTCCCTTGTTCTGCTTTGGGTACCCTCCCGTCGCGTCGGCCTTTGCGAAAAACTGCTGCCACGATACGTCGGGCCATACCGAGTTCTTCGCCAAGTCACCAGCCTCACATATGAGATCTCACCTGTGAATTCAAAGTCTTCTACCACCCCAGGAACTGATATCGTGCACGTTTCGCGACTAAAGCCCTATAACTCGCACGCTGATTCGACACCCTAAGAAGCATCGAGACGATGCTTCTGCCGCCGGGGGGTTCATGTCACGTACGAGTTTGTACCGCTGTGGACAAAATGACGTTGGTTGGGGAAGAAGAGGCTGAAGTGTCTCGGAGCTCGGTAGATGGTGTCACCCTGACCACAGAGCTACAACCCTCTGTATATATTGTAAATACATATATTTTCTCCCCGTAACAAAATATATATATATATATTATGGAGCCGCAGGTCAGGTTTGAGATCAACATGGTAATTTGCTGGGCTAGTTGGCGCATAGCGACAATTTAGGCCAACGTGACATTATAGACGTCGACGGCAGAAAGTAAACGTGAGCACTTCTGACCATCAACGGAATTTTATTGAAGGGATACAGGAACGTATACGCCAATATAAAAAACAAAACAAACACGTGAGCATGCAGGAGTCGAATAAGAAATGAAATTGTGTATCCGACTCGGGCACCTCGCAGGGCTCGGTCATCTCGCCGATGCTCTTCAACCTCGTCCTGCTGGGGTTACCCGACCGATTGTTGCAAATCGAAGGACTGCACCACACGCTATACGCGGATGATATTACGATCTGGACGACAACGGGCAGCGACGGAGTGATCGAGCAACGTTTACAGCAGGCCATCCAGTGCGTGGAAACTGCCTGGTGGGCACGGGACTCACCTGCTCGGCCGAAAAATCCGAATTGCTGCTATATAGACCGGTCAGAAAGGGACGCCCACCTAAAGGCTGCACCACCCCCGGAGAAGGAAGAGATCCAATTAACCGCATCAAACGACCTACCCATCCCGATGGTAGACAAGATTCGGGTACTAGGAATGATGATTGAACACAAGGGCGGCAATGGCGAAGCACTTCGCAAGATAACAGCAAAGGCCACCAGCACGATGCAGCTCATCCGACGCATCACCAACAAACACGCGGGCATGCGCGAAGGCAACGTCATACGACTTATACAAGCCTTCGTTATTTCTCAAATAACGTACCCGGCAGCGTTTCACAACTGGCCGGTTGCAGAAAGAAACAAGCTCAACGCCCTCATACGCAAGGCGTACAAATGTGCGTTGGGACTTGCGCCCGGAGTGAGCACCACCAAGCTCCTAGAACTAGGCTTGCACAACACGCTCGAGGAACTCGGGGAGGTGCAACAAGTGTCCCAACTCGAGCGCCTACCTAAGACCCGCCCGGGCAGGCACGTGCTCGAAAAGCTCGGCATCACATACCACACGCAGCACGGCATCAAATTGGAAATGCCAAGAACCATGCGTGCCCCCATTGCCTCGCAACGTGCACCCCCAACACCACACGGGGAGACGTAAGGCCAGGGCACAACACATGAACCAAAGTTACTCCAACGACGAGGAGGCAGTCTTCACTGACGCAGCCCGTTATCGAGACAGGAAGAGTTTCGTGGCGGCAGTTACTAGCCACCGAGGTAACCACCTCACGAGCGTCACCGTGAACACGACATATGCCGAAGCGGCAGAGGAAGCGGCCATAGCACTGGCCCTCACACAAACCAAGGCTACATACGTGATCTGCGATTCGCAAACGGCAATTCGCAATTCTTCAAATGGGCGCATATCGCAAGAGGCGTATCACATTCTCAAGCGACATCCCATACACCAGGGAGAGGCCGACGTCGATAACCGAAGGCACTTGCTATGGATCCCGGCACACACTGGACTGAGCACCCCCAACGAACCGGCTCACCGCGTTGCTCGAGCCCTCACTCACCGAGCATCATCGGAGGAAGAGCCCCCGCGGGGTACTGCAAACGTCTGGGCGTGGGAGGATCGTTTGACCAGGTTCCACGACATCACGACACACTACCAGTTACAGAGACGCGTATACCCATTCCCTCACGCTAGGTTAGACAGGGCGTAATCAGTACACTACAGGCAATTACAAACTGATTCTTACATAAACCGAAGACTCATGCACGGCATATATCCAGACATGTACACTACAAACAGATGCACATCCTGTGGCGAAGTTGCCACACTTAATCACATGTTATGGGAATGTCAGGACATAACAAACAATTCGGGCAGTGCCGACACCTCCGTCTCTTCCACCGCCAGCCTCCGCTCGCGTTGGAAGACCGCACTGCTCAGCTCGAACCTGACAGTACAGCTCTGGGCCGTCCAGTGAACCGAGGAAGCCGCTTCGAGACAAGGTCTCGGAACCGCGTCCGCGGCGGGTGCCCAGACCCGCTAAAAATACGCCGGACTCAAATCTTATCGATTTGATAATAAATTTTACGTTCTTCTGTGTATCCGACTGGCATAAGATAATAATTTAGATGCGTAATGTCATTATGAATTGAACTTTGTTGAAAGGATGAAGCAACTTTTATAAACAACGTGGAGAAAGTAAATTAAAAAAAATAATAAAATACTGGAATTATCCATCTAAATTTCATAAGAATATCAATCGGTAGTGCAATTTCGTTTTTCCTGTTGCTAGACTAGTTTGTTCTTGCAGAGCTATTAAAAATATAAATTATGGGGTTTTACGTGCCAAAACCACGATCTAATTATGAGGCACGCCGTAGTAGGGGACTCCGGAAATTTGGACCACTTGGGTTTCTTTAATGTGCACTTAAAGGGCCCCTAAACCATCTCAGGTATTTTTTGAACATTTCAAGTAAACACGCGCATCGAGTTCAAAATGCCGTCACGATCAATGATACCAAACGCTGCAGAGCTACGCGCCGCGGGCGCGCAAAAAAAAAAAAAAGAAATAAAAAAAAAAACCAATCCCGTTTTCCTCTCCCGGCCTTTCCGGTATCCCAGCGGCCGTCACGATGTCAGCAGAGTGAATCTGCTGATGTCAGCGTCGGTGACGATGCCCATTGGTCGAACAAGAACCTACGGCTTCCGGTTTGTCTGCTAGCAGCTACGCGCGCTCCCTGCTCTTCCTTGCTCGCTTGTGCGCCCTTGCGAATCGGTAATTACAGCCCGCAACGCAAGTGCCAAATCGCTCGCGTTCCAACAGTCCTGCTTAGCGGTCTGATTAGCTGCGCGAACAGCGTGCGACAGTGTTGCCCTTTCTAGACGAGCGCACAACACATGGTCTATAGCGGCACGCTTCGCATGGGCCGGCACCGCAGCAACCGCGGGTAGCCGAGAAGCGCTGAGTTCACGTCCCCGTTACCGGCAAGGTAACTCGCCGCATGCCCTTTGCCATTCGCGGGCCGCCGTTCGACGGCGATTTTAATCGCGAACGGCGAGATTTCCTTGCCGTAGAGAGGATGAGAGCGGGACCCATTTGTGCGGTAGCCTCACCGCTACCGCCACCGATCGCTCGACGGCGCCGATATCGTCGCTAGGCCTTTTCCGGCTCACTTCAAAGCTCAAACGGACGGCGCTTCGGAATCAATTACCGACGCTCACAAGCCGCAATATTTTTTTTTACCGTTGTTATCGCTTTTCGCAATAATTGTACACGAAGAAGAAAACACGCTTATATTAGCGGCGCCGTCGGCTGCGATGCGAGCACACCCGAGCCGGTGGTCTCCCGTCGGTAGCCGTGCAAGGCAGCGGAGCTCGACAAGCATATACATATCGGAGCTCTCGTTCACGTTTAACGTTTGACAGCGGATATCGTTCTTCATCAAATGTAAAATTTACGCATCACTTTATCTAGGGAAAAATATTTTGCTTGGAACAGAAGCTGCAGCCGATTTTTTCGTCTCCGGTGGCGGAGGCGCGCAGCTTCGAAGTTGTCGATTGGCCCGTTGATCGTGCTGCGGGCGATGGGCCGGCCGAACTGCCGTCTACCTTGGACACCTCTCGCGCGGCAAACGTTCTAGGGCACTGGAGGCCGGTTCGCCGTCGGTATATTTGCCGCTAGCGTGACGTTCCTTAGCCGGAAGGGGGCAGTGTTTTGAGAAGCGCGTTGGCGATGACGTATGTCACGTGACCTTTGGAGGAGCACTCGGCGAGGAGGAGAGACCAGCCGACGGGGAGAGTAGCGAAGGAAAGAGCGAAACGAGCGAGGGCTGTTTTTCGATCAACAAACGCGTGTAACTACGCTATTACGGCACCATTTCGAAAAATTCTCGCGGCTATGTGTTCGTTGTGGACTCGTGCACAACTGCAACACCAGAACTAAATTTCGACCTCTGGGTGGCTTAGGGGCCCTTTAAATCTAAGTACAAGGGTGTTTTCGCATTTCGCCCCCATCTAAATGCGGCCGCCGTGGCCGGGATTCGATCCCGCAACCTCGTGCTCAGCAGCCCAACACTATAGCCTCCGAGCAACCACGGCGGGCGCTTGCAGAGCTATACAAGAGGGTGAGAGTGAAATACAATATTCTGATTAGGTTAACGGCGCACTTGTTTCCTTTATGTCATGCCTGTGTAACCTCTTGCTGGCCGACCGTGTCAAAGCTTGAAACACTTCAAACTGAGAGACAGTACACGCTGCTACAAAGCCCGCAATTCCCACAGTGTCCTACAGTTACTCCACTTCAGACAGGATCATTTTCTACTGCACGCCCAACGTTGCCATCGCAGCAGCTGGATGTCACGCTCCCCTACCGAGCTAGGTGACGTTCTACCTGTCTCGTTTACCCGAGAGCAAACAACGCACTCCAGTGCAGCAGGTTCATATATATTCAACAAACTGCGAAGAAGTAGGGAACTTCGGGCAGGAGCATAAACTGTGCGAATACAAGATGCGCGAGGGCTTAGAGAGCAAATGTAAAATGCAAGGAGTGAGGAGATGGGGAGGATGCTTCCTCTCGTGCAAACATTTTTTTTAAGCGTGTGGGTGTCGATTTTTTATCGGCGCACCTTTATCGGCCTACTTTATGCCTTTATTGCGCGTACGCTATAGACAAGAACGAAAGGTAGCTCTTAGGAGCAGAAGGCGTGGGATTCTGCAGTAGAGTAGTGGTGTATGAATGGGAGAGATGAGTCAACTGTTTGAGAATTACAAGTTATTCCCTGTCTTCAAAAAAAATGCCGAGGGAGAGTTATATGTAGCGGGTTACTCACTAGTCTTGAATAAAACGATACAGTCAAGTACAATAAATCGCAAAAAAAATTAGTAGCGTTTCCAGAAGTTACACCTAATTGCTACAATTCTCAAGTGATTTTCTCAATTCACATTCCCCCTAATAAATGGCAAAGACCTCCGCGGTCTGATTTCCACTTTATCAAACTAAACTGACCAATCGATCCATGGTTCGCAATTGGTACAATCACCGAAAGCGTCACCTCTATCGTCCAATAGAGGGAAACTAAATAGAAGCAGTAAGTCGGCTCAAACTAATAAAATATTGTTTCGAAACAGCATTTATACAAATTTGGAACTAAGAAGCTGACTAATATAACAGGAAATTAAAGGCCGAACAGTCATCAGCTTGTGTTTTCGTTCCGTAACTTCCGCACCGGTACCTGTAGTGTGACATGACATAATTGACGTTATTTTATTGCGATAGCAATTATATGGACACTCAAAAGCAGATTTCTGCCGTCGGCGTCGCCGTCGCCGTCGCCGTGAGGTTCCGTATGACGTCATTTGGAGAAGAAATCGTCGCCGCGCGCCGAACGCTGTATGTGCGAGTGAAAGGGCGCGAGAGGCGCGTCTTTCACGGGGAGTGAACGCACGGCGGAGAACAAACGCGCGTTCTGCGCCGTGCTCGCTTAAGGGCTGCAGAAGTAGGCGTCTCTGTTCTCCTTCACAATCACCATGTATGTAGAGCAAACGCGCCTTCTTCCGACGAGCGAGAGGCCGTGGGGGAGGGGCAGGGAAGGGAGGCGACGTTTAGCTACGGCACGCAGTGCCTATTTATATCAGAGGCTCCGGCAACAGTCACCAACGCCGCACGCATTTTGAGCGAACGCGGGCAAAACGCCGATGGCGTCGACAACTGTTCTGCGTGCTGCCGATGCTTCTGCATGTCCAAATCGTAATAAAGCTAATATCATTACTCCGTATAGCTCTCTACAAGTTTGCTATCGCAATTGATGCTTCGCCTTTCAGGTGAAACTGCGAGAATTTGAAGTGGCTCATAACAGTACTCAAAACATCCTTTCAGCTTCTGGCTAATTCAGAATACAACACGTAGCCGCGTTTACATGAATGCGACAAGTGGCGCATCGTATCGCCTTTCTAGCGCATCGCATTCATGTAAACGGCGCCAATGCGATAAGAAAGCGAATCGCATTAATGCGCTAGACGGAGGTGGTTTGAGACGGCAAATGCGCATCCGCAAAACGCATGTAAACGGGAGCGCATCGCATCGAGGATTATGGGATAGCATTCGCTGCGGGACTGCCGCGCCGCTGCAACTGCGGGCCTCTGCTGCCTCGACCTCCTCACACTTGCTAACATGGCGGCGGTGAATGCGAACGAGACCGCGGCTCGTGTGGTTTTTTCACGTGAGCAAACGCGAACGTTTCTCGCTATCATTAGCGAGATGAATATTGGGGAGCTATTGGACCTTAGAAGGCAACGGAATCAAGTATACTTCCTGAAAATTCAGGCTGAAATGGCCATTTTGGGTTTTCACTGGACGTGGCAGCAGCTCCGAACACACTGGAATAACTTGAAGGGGCGATATAACAAGGTAAGGTGTCGTGTTATTTGTTTTCTGCGTCCGATAATGTTTTCTAGCTTGCGAGTTTCAAGAATGCTTTCACATGGCAGGAAAGAGTGGAGCAAAACCGCAGTGGCGCGGCACCGTCGAGCTGGCTCTGGTACGCCGAGATGAGTGCGATTCTGTCTCACCGCCCGATGACAGAAGCTCAGGCGTACGGCATTGACAGCCATGTGGACACCGAAGGTGACGACAGTCGGACAGGTAGGAAGATCGAACGCTCTATTGTTGCAAAAAAAAAGTGCTTCGAGAAACACTTAGGTCACACAAGATGCCGATGCTCATCAGCTGGAAAGACGAGAGATGGCTCTGTGAACTAATTAAAATTAAATAATGGGTTTTAACGTGCCAAAAGTACGATTTGATTATGAGGCACGCCGTAGTGGGGAACTCGGGAAAATTTCGGCCACCTGGGGCGGCTCTGTGAACTCCATTGTGTTTGAACTTGAGCTCTTTTGTCGCCGTAGGCGCTGGCAGAAAAATATTTTTTTCAGACACTTAGAATGTGTTTTTAGCTAAACTGTATTCATACAGTGTATAGTAATTGCAGATGCCGAAACAAATCGTTTCCAAAAATTTATTTTTGAAATTTGCGGTCTTTATTAATCAACTGTAGTTAATGCAACACCAATGACTTATTCAAGATATGTCAAAAGGCAGTATGCTTGTTAGATTTATTTTGGCACGCTTGGTTAAGGTTTTTGGCAGGCTACTGGCTCATGAAATGTGATAAACAGCACAGTGAAGCAGGAAAGGGCTTGTGTGTGTGTCACTCTGTCATACCTGCTTTGATTTAGAACTGAGGTGCGAAGTGCGAAGAAAAAAATACGACAAACAAGCGCTGACTGCCAACTGGAAGTTTATAAACTTGCAGTTGGCAGTCAGCGCTTGTTTGTGGTATTTGTTTCTCCGTGTCCTTGTTTTATTCGCGCTGTTCAAAGCTCATTTCTAAATCATGGACTAACTAGCCCTCATCAAGACCTTACTGATACATCTGCTTTGAAAGTCATTGATATTGTTTTCGAATGAACCATGTCAGCACAGTCATGACAACTCTTACTGTTTTCTTTGTTGACAGATTTAAGCGAGGACGAGGAGCTACAGGCGAATGAAAGTACCCCGGGATCCTATATGTCACAGTTTGCTTTCTGATTTTCCTCACTTTGTGTACTATCAGTAACATTTTGCGCATATTTTTCTTCCTTGCTTCCAGACATATTGCGAATATTTGAAGGGCTCGAAATTGTTTTAACTTATCTGCAATAATTGCCCTGATATGCATATGAAGGCAATTAAAGAGTGAAGTTTTTAGCAGAGGTTTGTGTTGTCAAAATTAAGAACATTCTCACGAGTAATAGAACTTACACTTTATAGGTAATTTTAATTTGGAAAATTATATCCTTTCTCCCGCTTACTACTATGCAAATACGCAAGGCGTGCTTATTAGTGTGCCCTGCTTGTCTGGTGATGCTCAGCTCATTACTTCTTTTTTATTTTTCACTGTATGCAGCAAGCGGAAGCAACACTCCTGTGCCACGGGCAAAGAGGCCACGACGGACGAGGAATTCGGAGCTCGCTGAGATCTTAGCAGAACAGCAAAACAGAACTGCAGAGACGCTACAGAAACATACAGAGCTGATATTTGAACAGCAGAGGCAGCTTTTAGAAGATGAGCAAAAAAAGCTCGGCGATATAATGAGCACTATAAGCACATCGTTTTTGCAGGGCAGACAAGCAATGATGGCGCAGCTGCTGAGCCAACCACTGCAAGCTTACCCTCAGCCTCTGCATATATACAGCCAGGCTCTACAGCAAGACAGCCAGCAGAGCAGGCTGTTTCAGTTTACGTGGCCAATATTAACCACTGCACCAAGGAATGACACTGCACCAAGCAGCACTAAGGAATGACAAGATTTAATTGGGCAAAATAAAGTCATTTTATTTCACTGAATATGACAAGCCGTGTTCATGTGGTGATTCTTGATAGTGTGTTTACGCAGTAGTGCATGCACAAGTCTTGCATGTCAGACTTTGTCTGCCACTTACGTACACTAGCAAGAAAATATGACTTGTTCCCTTGCACATGCATGCAATTAACTACATTGGATAAAAGTGTGCTGATTGCAGGTGGAAAACGTTTTCTCACTCAGCCGTGATGACAATATGTCAAGTTCACCAGGAAGCTGAGCGCAGTGGAAACTCCTGCGCCAAATTATCCCTCCACCCATCATCAGAGCCTGTCTTTGCCCATAGTCTTCGTGGGATGCGTTCCGTTGACAAAAAAACCTGAAAATTTAGAAAAATGGTCCGTGTAATTTGGTGATAGCGCTGGCGTGAATGCAATATTGAAATTAAAATATGTGATGACTCGAAAGCACGGTAATATTACACGTTTGGCAACAAAAAACCACATGTAAATTTCCGGTAAAAAAATATATGTTCTTAAATTTTGCGTGCCAAAATCACGATCTGATTATGAGGCGCGTAGTAGTGTGGGGCCCCAGAATACTTTGGTCACTTGGGGTTCTTTAATGTGCACCTACATCTAAATATACGAGCGTTTTTACATTTTGCCCCAATCTAAACGCGGCCGCCGCGGCCAGTATCGAATCCTCGAGCCTTGGAGCATAATGCAATAGCCACTGAGCTATATACAGCAGCCTGTAAGCACAAGCTAAGGCTCAACCAAAGCGCTAGTAGATGAGCTCAGTAGTTATCGCGACGCATAAACTAATACTCGAACTAAAAGCGCGCATTATTTAAGCGGCTCTAGTTGTACTTACCGTGCATGACTGTCCATTCGTTTATCGTCCCACTCGAAACGGCGCCGGTTGCTTGCAAGACCGCATGGGCGCAAATAGTCTGTATACGGCGCCGACGCTCTTGATAGCGCAAAAACGCTACAGCAATAAGAAGTACATGCATGTTCGTCCATGTTGTCAGAAGCAGCATGACACACAAACGGGCTGTAGCGTTTAGAAGCATTACTGTCGTTTGCACTTAGCCCACACGTGCACGCACGGCCATAACCTCCTATGTGGCACGGCATACGCACGGACGGAGGACATCGACACCGGAAACACGAAGTTCCGGAAGCGCTAGCACGTTACTTCTAAAATGCGACACCGCATGTCACCACCATCGCGGTCGCCTAGATGCGCATGCATGTAAACGCTCGCGCATCGTCTTCAGTCGAGGCGCAATGTCGATGCGATGCGCTACTGTCGCATTCATGTAAACGGGGCTACTGTCAATATTTACCGGTGAACAACAAACAGACGCAAGTAGGCGCAGTTAACATCTGTGAACTCACACACACACACACACAAAAAAAAAAAAGTTGCAGGACGCTTAAGCTTCCCCTTTAAGAGGGGAACGGGATAGCATTAAAACATCCCTGACTGCTTTTCACGCTTCCCGGCTACTGCAGCTTATGTAACCGTTATGCTTACCAGGAAACGCTGGCGGTGAACACCATGCACAAAGGCGAGCTTTCTGGTAGAGACGCGGCCTCTTGCGTGGGCCGATCCCGGAGGTGTGCACAACCGCGCCAAAATAGTTACATAATTTTCATGATTTGTTATTGTTTCGCACTTTTAATATTTCAGGCTCAAAACATTTAACATAAAAGGCATGCGCTGTCGTTGTTTTGTTTCGTGCGATATGTTTGTGGGCTGTCATTCTCAAAATTACGAGGAATAATTTTGTCAGGAATGTAAGACAAGGTGTGAGCAACTCTAGCGTCAGAATGGTGTGGCAATATAACCCGCATATATACCGCATGTCATATAGCAAGGCGTGGCCTAAACATATACCTAAATATATAATAGATGATTGTCTCTAACGGACAACGCCGTCGATGCAGGACGCCTACGCCGACACCGGCTTTTCTGCAACACGCAGGAAAGCCGTAGCGGGAACTTCAAGGCGTTGCACCGTCCGTCTTTCGTTTTGCGTGTTTTCTAGGTTATCATGCTTCCTCTCACGTTAAAAGCGATCACTTCTGATATTGAGTAGAGGTAATTTACTAACTGAAGCAAAATCTTATCTTTAGATGGGTTAAAAATCATCATCAACAACATAATCAGCCTATATTCATGTCCACTGCAGGACGAAGGCCTCTCCCTGTGATTTCCAATTACCCCTGTCTTGCGCTAGCTGATTGCAACTTGCGCCTGCAAATTTCCTAACTTCATCACCCCACCTAGTTTTCTGCCCTCCTCGACTGAGCTTCCCTTCTCTTGGTATCCAGACTGTAAACCTAATGGTTTGCCGGTTATCCATCATACGCATTTCATGGCCTGCCCAGCTCCATTTTTTTTCGCTTAATGTCAATTAAAATGTCGGCTATCCCTGTTTGTTCTCTGATCCACACCGCTCTCTTCCTGTCTCTTAACGTCAGGCTTAACATTTTTCGTTCCATCGCGTCTTTATGTGATCCTTAACTTGTTCTCAAGTTTTTTTGTTAACCTCCAAGTTTCTGCCCCATATGTTAGCACCGGTAGAATGCAATGATTGTACACGTTTCTTTTCAAAGAGAGTAGTAAGCTCCCAGTCATGATTTGACAATGCCGGCTGTATGCACTCCAACCCTGTTTTATTCTTATGTAAAAATTATTTCTCTTAATGAGGGTCCCCTGTGACTCTGTGTTTACAGACTCTAGAGGCTAACTGGGGATCCTTAATTCTTGTTGATGATTATGATGATGACCTTATTAACTTTGGCGCATACCCACTCACGGGGATCGGCCAAGAGTCGGGCAGATTTTATATATGTGCTAAGTGAATAAATTTAGCAAATGTCTAATTTTGGTAAATATACCAAAGCGAAAATATTCTAAGACGTTTCAGTTGACAATAAATATATAAAAAGTATAGATACAAGTACAAGAGGCAATAAGGTAATGATAAATGGAATAAAATGCTTAACAATGAAATTGGTTTGATTCAAGAATAAATTTCTCTATGGCGATGCATACATTCCTGTGTGAGTGCCCAAGCACAGAAGCTCCGAAAGAAAGCAGTTCCGTAGTGTTCAATGGCAGGCCGAGCTGTCGCATTGCAATTTGCAATGTTCTTTTTCTTAGGGAGGAGAAACGCCGGCAGTCCAGTAAGTCATGGTCGATCGTTTCTAATGCGTTACAGAACTGGCACAAAGAGGAAATCGCCAGACCAGATCGGTGCTTGTAGAAATTTAGGCGGGGGACTCGACATCGCAGTCTTGTTAATGCCACTTCTGTTTGTCTGGATTTGCAAAAGTTCCTGCTCCAAGGGAATTGTAAGTGGTGCAGTTCGGTGGATGATGCTAGATTAGATTTTGATGCCATAAGGGTATATCTTCTAAACCTGGCAGACATTATTTAATTCTTGTTTTCTTGCCAGGCTATTTAACATTATCTTTACCTAAAACTAAGGACACTCCCATTACACCAATAGCAAGACATGAATGAAATGTACATTAGGAAAAAAAATTACCATACGAGATGAAAAACGTTTTATGCAAAGACTAAGAGAAGGATACTGTGGCATTGTACAACTGTCGGGATCACCGCGTTATTTAGATTTTTTAATATTTTTTTTCAGGAACGAGCCTACACATAGAGAGGAAACAATGGAGTTGGGCAGCCTGGCAATTGCATTGATTACCCGAGAAAAAAAAAGTGTACTTAAAGTAATGATTGTAGAATCTGCGAGAACTTGCATACCGGAATAATAAGTCGATGATTGTCAGGATTTTATTTCAACGTACTTTCACTTGTTTATTTTTACTTGATAATTAATTGTCACACACAAAAATGCTTGCCATCGTTTTCAATACTGCGCCCTTCGTGCAAAACTGTAGATTTTTCTATAAATGTGTTCTCTGTTGTGTGATTAAAAAAATTCATCGGCCCTTCTACTCCGTGAAGATGGTTAACCAGCGAAGCTGAAACGTACGGCCCCGGGGTTTATCACTGGGCTAATCCCGAGGGTTCTCTAAAGAATCTCTCAATTATGTGGTTACACACACGCTCGGCTGCGACGAAGTGAACGACGGCACTGAAGGTGTGCCTGCACTTCGTCGTTGTCGCTTGCGTTCGACGTCTCGAGATTGCTCGGTGGCGTGGTTAGCAGCATTCGCCCGCCATTGCCGCTTATGACTGTTAGAAATTAAATTGCTTCAAAATTAAATCTGGCCGTTCAGTAAGACAATGAATGGCTCACACTCCCTTAAGCAATGGCTCATACCTCCGTAAACGCGGCCTCCCATTACGAGGACAGAAGATACGAGGACAGAAGAGGACAGACGTCTGCTTGCAAGTGAAATTCTACGCTGGAACGATGAGGTGGCAACGATGCCAGCTCTGGAAGACGACAACGACGACGAATGCGGGAGCAGTGGCACGAGCGCGTGGCGAGCACGAGCACGAGTGCAACCCGAGAGGCGCCAACGAGACAGCTGCGGAAGAAGACGACGCTCGAGCCAATGCGGATGATGATAGTCTTCTGTACACAGGCGATTTGTGTACACTAGCCATATACGATTTCGCCTAGACATATAAAGGCTTCGCTTTAACAGCGTGATCCTGCCTCTGGTCTCTCGCAAGGCTGATAGCTTGCTCACGAATGCGAGCTGTAAGCAAACCTTCGTTTTCAAATGGGTTAACTACCAGCTTCTTGATATCACCTATGTTGTAATTATACTGTATCCCATGGCACTTGACACAAGAAAACACTTCTCTTTTTAACCACCTGATTTTTTCATCCTTGTCGGCATAGGCAATTAGTGCTAAGCCATACTTTGCTGCACCTGGTAAATGTACATCATCGCTTGGCATTGGGCTTGTTGACAAATCACAGATCCATGCGCCTTCCCTAGAATTCGTGTAAATACAAAGTTTTAGCTATGCTACCGCCGGATACCGTGACTGTGTCACAATGCTATCATAACACTCCTCCTCGCTCTCTTTGGATCCACCCAGCATCGCATCTTTCTGCCAGTCGTAACCACAACCATAAGGTTAACGTACCCCATCATAGAAGCATCCTTCCCCGAACTTCGGTCAATGAGAACGACCAGCCTGCTTAATAAGTGAGAATCAGTAACCCAATTCTCCTTAAAAACACATGGACTGGCATTAGATAGCATATCAATCAAAATAAATTAAGTTACCTTAGTACATAGCATTGCCTGCTTTGTTAAAGTGTATATTTGTTTCCTTCATAGCTTCATATTGCGTTATTCCTTCTTGGATTTCATTTGAAAAGTTTCCAGTTTCTTTTTTTCTTGCGTTCAATTTCTTCTTTTACTGTGTGTTCCGGGATTCAATATTGCATTCTTAATTTCGCAATTAATTTTCCCACCTCCCCTCTATATGTACTACTATGTTCCTTGTCTGCATTAGAAATAAATTAATAAACAATGCAGCGCTATTACCCATTCGCTCGATCCGAATTTGCACTTGCTACTTGCTCACCGTTCTGACAGCAAGAAATGAATGATAAAATCGCATTGCTTTATCGCATTGTTTTATCTCACGATTAGGACACAGCATATTAGCTATTTTTGGACGTTATTATTGCGATCAGCTCTTTGTTTTGACGCTTCTATTCCTAGAGAGACGGAACTGAGCCAGGAAAGTTGTTTGATTTCCACGTAGAAGATTGGGCACCACAGCATTAGCGTTGGTGATACGGAACGCTGCAACTTCATGATTATTTACTGCGTCATTAACACCAGACCCGCTGTGGTTGCTTGCCGGCTATGGTGTTGTGCTGCTAAGCACGAGGTCGCGGGATCAAATCCCGGCCACAGCGGCCGCATTTCGATGGAGGCAAAATGCGAAAACACCCGTGTACTTAGATGTAAGTGCACGTTAAAGAACCCCAGGTGGTCCAAATTATTTCGGAGTCCGCCACTACGTCGGGCCTCATAATCAGATCGTGGTTTTGGCACGTAATAGCCCATAATTAGATTGATTAACACCAGGCCCCAGCATGGTACGCGATTAACGGTATGCTAAAGCACTGATCGCTCAGCGCGTCTACCGTTGTACAGAAAGGAGGGGGCGCATGCGCAGTGCGTCTCATGAATCATGCATAACGTAAAGGGAAATCTCTGTGGCATTCACTACACGTAAAAAGTGAGTGCACAGCACCGCCAAATGCGCACGCATGTGCACATGAATTGACGCTATATTTGAAAAAAAAAAAACAAACATAAAAACACAGAAAATGTTGAGGCCATTGTAATTAGGAATAATCTAGAACCCGAGTTGAATACTGATGCCAACGTTTTCTTCCTTTCTTTCTTTCTTTCTATTTTTTAAACATGTAACTCAGCGCAAAGGAATAGGGAAAGAAGGCACAAAAACGACGACATGGCTCTGACTCTAAACTGATGTTAAGGTTCTTGCTTCTTGTTCCTTTGTTTTGGCTACGCAGGACGTTTGGTTCCTTAATGCTTTCTTAATAAAATCGATTGAGTTACAGCCGTGGTCGTTTATTCCGCCTTTTGTCCCTTTCCGTTTGCATTGTTTTGCACTTTCAAAGTGAATCATACACAATTCGCTGATCTCGCCACCTTGCTTCCACCATGGGCCCACTGTCTGCTAGGCTCGTTGATACACTAAAACCAAGCGTCGCCGGCACTGAAACTTCTTTGGCGGATCGCGTGAACACTGAATAAGGCAGGCACAAAATTGTTCACATTGATCATGGATGAGTGTCCCTACCGCATGGATCCGGGACTCGTTACACATGGTGGTAATTTCTTGGAGTTTGTTCGTGTAAAATCCCGTTCCTCGGCTATGCGTAGAGAGACGGCCTCCTCAAGATGGGGCCACTTTGTCTCTTCAAGTGGACGAGTTGGAGCAATTAAGTCATGATGGTGGTCAGCGCACTACGGAAGACAAGGGACAAAAAATCAAGTGTCCTCGTTGCCTGCTCAGTTGTTAGTCCATTGTTTTGTGTAGTGCCATGACCACCATCATGACTCGCCGAACTCACTATAGCGCCTTTATTAACGCACTTATGAGACTTGTAAACCATTCCTACAGCACTTATTTGATGGGATAAGGGAAAAAAACGTGTACTCAAGCCCTCGCGAGGGGTAGTAAATCAGTTTACGCGCACTCCTCCGCTAAACTTCCATACCTTCCCTTGGACTGTTTTGTTGACATAAGTCAGCTGCCCTGTCTACGCTGAACTCTGATATTTCTGACAGAATTTATGCTATTGGTGGACTATGGAATGCCGAGAAAAAAAAAGGAGTAACGCTTTTGGTAGTCGCCTGGTCTGCATGAATCAACTCGCTTCGTGCAGCCACGCAAGTGCAATTAGCCAAGTAAGCAATGCTTCCTATGCATACGTCTCTGCGCAAAGCTGCATATAACTACCAGTCCGGTGCTGTTTCGCCGCTCTTCTCAGACAGACGGAAACAGCGTCCCTATTCTATCGTTTCCGTTTGCACGTTAGGAGTCTCCGACAGGAAAAAAAGATAAGCGGCGGTGCTAGATGTTCCAGAACGTGTGCTGCCGTCCCTTAATGGACTTCCCTTGTGCTGGCACGTATAGGAAACCTCATGGTGCCCAAAAAAAATGGAGCTCGGCAGGATAAGGACACTCCCGGATAGCTCACAATCGTACTTCTGTGTCCTCGGAGAAGTCTTGTCACTTGACGTCTCTGCTTTTGTCACGACTGCAAGTGATTGTTGCTGTCCCGTGCATCGAGATGCCGATAGCAACTTCCGGCAGCTCTTGTTTTCCGTCAAGAAAGCGCAGCTGTTTTCTCGTGAGAAGCAATAAACGATAGATGTGTATCTTTGTGCTTATGTTCCTTCTCAATCCGAAAGGAAAAATGTAAAAGGAAAATATTCGGCAAGACGCATTCGCTAGTGCATGTGAACACGAATAGAGAAGCACAGGGATATCAGGCGACATCATTGGCGACATCGAGCGAATTCGTATGTTCTGACACCCCGGAGAAATGTCTTAATATACTTCCATTAGGCAGGACGAAACCATTTTCTTTCTCATATTGTCCGTTTACTCTTGGATTTAAAAAATGAAAGAGTCGCATACAGAAATAAAAAGACGCAGGTCATAGAAATTATGTTTTTCTATGTGTGCCAATACAATTATTAATAGTGGACGACCAAGGAAAACTAATGCCTCGATGAAATAATTGGGAGGGAGCACGCCTTCGACAAGGGTACTCCCTCGTCGTACGAACTTCTTTTCTTAGCCGGTTTTATACAGCTCTACCTCTCACTTTCTCTGCACCTCCCCCAACCCCGTACCCCATAACCCACATCACCCGGCAATAACACAGTTGCGCTTTTTGACAGCAGATCATTGTTATTTTATCTCGAAGTTTGCGACCATTTCCGGCCTTTTCTGACCGTGGTTGCTGCTGTATTCACGAGAACCGCACACGGATAAAACAATTACGTGCCTGGTGCCGGGATAAAACCTGGATACCCTAGCACAACAACTCGATGCTCTAACCATTGCACACATGCACACAGTGCACATACACACAATGGTTCACTAATGCACGTTCCGCGCTTGGTAGGTTCTCTATAACGTGCTAATCTGGCCTCCCTTTACTCCGGTGTTTCAGCAGCCAACTGTGCATTTGCTTGAGATTTCCCCGCCTGCCGTCTAGCTATATCTACGGAATGATTGGATTCAGCTCCAATCTCGCCAGATTCGCCAGATCTCGCCAGCTCCAATCTCGCGCAGTCTCGCCATCCATGGTGAGACTGAGCGACCTAGCTACGGTGAAGCTGCCCTTAAACGCTCGCCTAGTCACGTGGTACCACAGCAGCGAGGCTTCGAGCGAGCGCATCTGCGACGCCTCTCCGCAGCGTATCACGTGGCGTGACGTCACACCTGCCACACTTGCGCTCCGGTGGCTCAAGGTCATTGCGACGCGATGACCTTGTGAATGGTGTAGTTGAGCATTCTCTCAATTAAATGCATTACTTTTAAGCGCACAATTCCTTTATAACCGCGGAATTGTCTATGCGTTCTTCGCCGGGGTTTGGCGCGTGTGCTCTGTCGATTTCTCGCAAAGTAAAGTGGACTGATTCCGGAGACACTGCAATCCGTGGTCACGTGGGTCACGTGGTGGGGGTCTCCACGCCTGGCGTGCTGGGACTTAATCTTTATGCTTCAAAACGCGGTGCAAAATTTGGAGAGTTTTCCAACATTGATAACCTCAGTTTAATCCTATACATTACAGTGACAATGTAATTCGATACTTGTCAGCAAAAGAAAATTGAAATTGAACATTTTAACTAAGTGCTTCACATAGGTTTCTACATCTTCATTGGACCCGCCGGGGTGGCTTAGTCAGCTAAGGCGTTGCGCTGCTGAGCACGAAATCGCGGGATCGAATCCCGGCCCCGGCGGCCGCATTTCGATGGAGGCGAAATGCAAAAACGCCCGTGTGCTTGCGTTGTAGTGCACGTTAAAGAACCCCAGGTGGTCAAAATTAATCCGGAGCCCTCCACTACGGCGTGCCTCATAATCAGAACTGGTTTTGGCACGTAAAACCCCAGAAAGAAGAACATCTTCATTGGGTGTGTATAACTTTTTTTTTATTTTCTTGGTACATTGCACGCTATACGCGAAGGCAACGTGTCTCACACGCTGTTATTGCTGCAGTATAGCTTAACCATAGCACTCGCTGCAGTTTGCATTGATTGATCTTGCTGAAACTGGAGAGCCATTCGAAATTATATACCAACGCAGGAAGCTGTCATTAATTTATAACGTATGTTTCATGGTTACAACACGCTTCACAATTTTTATTGCTAGTTTTCAATTCAATATTAAATTAGACGTTTTCGCAGTGCTGTTACATACACCCTTGATTGTCTTTTGCTAACTAGCAACTTCACTGACGACTCATTACCATGTTCTTGAGTTATTTGGTCCCATCTGATCCTCGCGTCATGCCCACCTCATAATCAATCTAAGTGAACTTCCGGTAGATATTCGCTGCCTTGCTGACCAGACAAAAAGCCGTCTTTATCATCAAAAAAAGTTGGTATATACGACCCTCACATACGAGTATGAGAAATGCATTGCAGCTTTAACCAATCATGGCAGGAGAAAGACTAATCAGGGCGAAGGAACCTCGGCTTATCTGCCTAGTGATTTGCGCTCCCACCTCAGTGAAACCCCAATCGACCATGCGAGACGGCGGTGAAGAGGGTCTCCATTACCAACCGCGTAATTAACGTCTCAGGATAATCGTATGCTCAAATCATCAAAGACAAGCAGGGGAAGACATACGAGTTGAAAAGGGAGAAAAACTAAAGAAAGCAAACAGATTCGGTATACAGACGCGCGCAGAGGGCAAACCTCCATGGCGTGGGCATCTATTACATCTAACAGTCGCTGCTGCTCTCATCATTAGAGGACGCTATACTAGTGATGAGTTCTCGTCTTGCTTTTCGACAAGAGAAAGTGCAGCAGGCACGTGTATCTAGTCACTGATGAGCGTCCACCGCTCCCCTAAATGTACTTGGTGCATCTGAAACGTTCCCACAGTATGACGTTTTTTTTCCTCAAGTATTGCCATCGTCTCTTGCCACAGTTCAAGTGCGCGCGCTGCACTCACATCGATGGTATATCATTTTCGTCTCGCACTAATGGGCAAGGAAATTGATTTCAAAGTGCAGCGGCAGCGGCAGCGGCGACAGAGCGCACGTGATCGGCAAGGGGCAATGAGAGCTTTAGCAGTGCCAAATTACCGTACGGTTAGTGCGGTAATACCATACCGGCCGAGCACTGCGCATGCGCGCACTTTACCGTACGGAAAGACTTTCAGTACGGCGTACTTGACGGTGAGGAGTCTCTACCGCAAACGGTAACGTGCGCACCATGTTTTGCGAGCCGAGCCGGACCAAGACTAAACATATAGCGAGCAAGTAGCGTCGACCAGAGCCCATTCCGTGCATGTCCGCGTCTCGCGTGCGTTTTTCACCATGGTAGGACCAAGGGACGAGTTAACGCCGAATGAGAAAAAACTAAGATTAAGTTAGATGAAAAGCAAGTAAAGAAAAAACATAAAGCATGGCAAGAGAAAAAAAACAACTTTGGGTTGATGGCGTCATCTAGTGACGCATACTTTACTTAGAGGGGGCTACGATTTTTTATTGCCGTAATTAACTATATTCTATTTATCTGCTGGTGTAAAGTGTCGCCAGTGGTGCTATTTACACTAAACAGTCCTTTCTTTATATATTGCTCCGACAAAAACACCTACGCAACCACAAAAAAAAAAAAAAAAAAAAAAAAAAAACGTTTCACGTGTTGCTGGACAAAGCGTCACAAGATGTCGCCACCAGCTTCGCGACTGGCGTCCACGCTTGGCGTAACTGGCACTTCCGTGAAGAATAATATGTGTATGGACAAGCAAAAGCTTTGCAGTATTCGCCAAAATCAATATTTCTCGCTCAGCGCATAGTCCTTGCATACTGACAAAGCCCGAATGTTAGCCACTATCATCATTACCAAGTTACCGTACGCATCGAGCACATACACAGCTAAAACGTCTTCGGTCATCGCGGTACGCTTGTACGCAACGGTAATACCGTACCGTATACGGCACTTACCGTACCGTAATACGGCAATGCTAAAACTCACTAATTTTAGATGCGAAGCAGCTTATGGTCGGGGCTATGTTACTCCCTCCATTCCTCCATCCATCCATCAGCCGTGCAGTGTCCACACCCCTACTGCGCATGCGCATCCTCCTCCCCCTTGTCTGCTCTCCTTGTCTCATCTCCTCTCCTCCCTCTTCCCCCCCTCTCCTTGTCTTATCTCCTCTCCTCTCGGCATTCCTCCTCTCCTCTCCGACGCTCCTCGTCTCTCCGAATTTCGCAACGAATGGCAACACCTGCGGCTCCGCGTGCGATAATGCGAAGCAGCTTAGGTTAGAGGCGCGACGGTAGGCACCCCAGAGGCACCGGCAACAGTCACCAACGCCGCGCGCGTTCGGTGCGAACGCGGGCAAAACGCCGACGGCGTCGACAACAGTTCTGCGCGTTGCTGGTGCTGCTGCATGTCCAAGTTTATACAGTTGATAACACTACCTTGAGTCGACCCCATGGCTGCTTCGCATACTACTCAGGGTTCCCCTACGGGAATATGGTGTAATTTTTTTTTCTATTGCCGGACGCGACGATCGAAAGGTCAGCCCTTAACAGCTTCGCTGTAACATTCATCGGCCTTTCTACTTCGTGACGATGGTTAACCAGCGAAGTTGAAACGTGCGGCCCCGGTGGCTATCATTGGGTTAATCCCGAGGGTTCATTAAAGTATTTCTCAATTATGAGATTACACCCCCACGTTCGGCTGCGACGGAGAGAACGAAGTCACTGACGTCCGTAGTCCGCCGTTGTCGCTTGCGTTCGATGTTACGAGTTTGCTCCGCGGCGTGGTTAGCAGCATTCCGGCCATTGCCACTTGCGATTCTTTGAAATGAAATTGCTTCAAAATGAAATCTGTCCGTTACATAAGACAATGAATGGCTCATGCCCCCTTAATTAATGGCTCATACCCCCGTAAACGCGGCCTCCTCATCACGACGACAGAAGTGAAATTCTACGCTGAAATGATGAGTGGCAACGCAGTCAGCTGTGGAGGAAGACGACGACGCTCGAGCTAATGCTGATGATGATTGTTTTCTGTACCCAGGCGATTTCGCGAAGCCATATACGATTTCACCAAGACAAAATATAAAGCTTCGCTTTAGAACGTCCGACGCCGCAAAGAAATGCTCGGATTGACGGCACATTTCTCAGGGAGGTTCCCGTAAACAAAGTAAATCAGTAACGTTGAAAAGAAAATTTGGTACATTTCGGTCTGGGTGGGAATCGAGTGCCAGCCTCCGGGGTGCCAGACGAGCACGCTTCCTGAAAACCCCGGCTGCTCCACGCTTTTGGCTTACTAAAGGTGTGCGTAGTGCGTGCGTGATTACACACGTCACGCCGCAGCTATCTCGCTGACTAAAGGTGTGGCCTAGTGCGTGCACTAAGATGCTGAACTTTAGGCACTACGTTAAGTTCTCATATGTGGCGTTTAGGAGGTCATCTTGGTCACACACGTGTACTTCCCGTTGCGGCTCGTTACGTCTTAAGAAGTCTAGCCCCGATTGTATACCTTCATGTATTAGCAAATGTGTAGCAGGCTTTCGCCTTCTTGTGTTACAATAGTGTAACACCTGGCGAACAATTAATGAAATTTACTGCATTGGAGAGAAAATGATGAATTCTATCGCTGTTGTAAGAAGTAGAATTTTAATTTAGGACCTCGTACTTCAAAAAAATAAAGATTGCCGAAACTGGTAAGATAGAAAACATAAACCAGCATGTTTACAAATCTGTAACTCTGCACCAAAAGCAAGTAACGCAGCTCTGTAAACTGCATCTGTTCTATAGCGTCTAAAGTGGGCAAATTTTATGAGTTCACAACTTACATGAAATCGCTAGAATGCTAACGAACGTTTTGCAAAAGGCATACTCACGAATTAGTGATAATTTATAGCGGTGAATCAAGGTCATACGCTTTAGATGTCTTAATAGTAGTGTATAGTATAGTGATATCAATATTTATTACTGAATTATAGTTGAAAACTTGGTACATAAGCTTTTTATGAATTCTGCAATTTTTAGAAACCTTTATAAACCTAATAAGGGTCTAAACACGAGATCTCGCTCTTGCAGTCACTAGAGTATAACCTTTTCTTTAATTGCAACAAGCTTCACCTAACTTGGGGCAGCAGATGATTGCGTTCACATGCATTTAGATAGGAGCTCCTTAGCTAAAGCTTCGTCTTTTATAATTATCTCAGAATATACTGCAAATATCTCGATTAGTAGGCTGTGGAACATGACTTGTACTGTTACTTACTTTCATAATTGTTGCTTTTGTAGCGAAGAAGAGAGACGCTAGTGGATTCAGCGCTACTGGCTCTAAACGCTAGTGGGTCGAGCGCTCTCGCTCAGCAATAGGCTGTCGTGCCTGGAAGCTGTGACTGCCCTGCCCGTCGACGTTGCGCTGCTCCGAGCTCTGCCAAATAAACACCTTTAGATTTTCTTCATTTCTTTCATGCTGTTAAATTCAATATTGTAGGGAATTGCTGCACGATTTCGCCGGTACCCAAGTACCTCTCAACGAAGTTCGCGAAAAGCATCGCCCTTTCGCTATGCTTGTGTAAAACATCTTTAGACGACGATACTTGTTGGAATACACCAAATCCAGGCATTATTATTACAGTACAATCATACATTGCATTAAAAAAGGCAATTATCTCTTTCGTGTTCTGGCCGTTATGACAACGTAACATGCTGTTAGACAAAGAACAACGGTAGCAATTTAATTGGTTGAAGTTGTGTTAAGAACTGCCTTTGTTGTATCCAGCGTTGGATACATAATGTATTCAATGTGCTTTTTATTGCGATAAGAATTACATGGACACTTCAAGCGGATTTCTGCCGTCGGCATCGCCATCACCGTGAGGTTGCGTATAAAGCCCATGCAAGGGCGATAAAATCGTCGCCGCGTGCCGTATGTGCGAGTGAAACCGCGCAGGGGACGCTCGCTATCACGGAGAGCGAACGCACGGCGGTAGAGCAAACATGACTTCAGCCGCGCGAAAGGCCGTGCGGGTATGGGAGGGAGGGAGGGAAGGGGTGGCGACGCTGTGCTGCGGCACCAAATCCGTATCTTTCAACCGGGCGCAAGGGGCACTGGCCACTCAATCTCTAACGGGAAAGAAGGAAAGCGGGAAGGCAGCGCGGGAGGGAGGGGGGGGGGCAGCTTCTACTCTGCGAACAACTGCACTTGAACTTTGCGCCGGTACGGGCTGTCGTGCGCACCGTATCTTCAAAGCGATCTCCATAAGGCTCTGACCTTTGTATGCGCTGTGCATTCGCCACTCAGTTTTAGTCTAAGCGACAGACCACGCGAACCTTCGCTCGCTGCGGCGGCTGCGCTTGCTGCCAGAGTTTTGACAGTGGTTGTCTGCGGTCACCGAATGTAATCTATTCATGTTTGCTTGTGCGCGCTGACACCACGCTCGTTAATTCAGTTAGTAAGCGATTGTGTCCAAGTTTATGCAGCCGATAAAACTACAATCCCTACTCCGAATAGCTCTCTACTAATTTGCTATCGCAAGTGATGCTTCGCCTTTCGGGCAAAACTGCGACATTTTTTGACAATAGCGAAGCTTCAGAAATTGAGGCTGTTACTGCACACGTAGAGTACATTTGAAAATATGAAATTAAAGGAGAGGTTGGACTCTCAATAGTTCTCGTTAGCCGGCATTGAAAAACATTGAATAAAATCAAAGATCACAAACAAAAATGCAACGTTCCACACTCCGTGAAAAGGAGGCAAAGGAGGAGGACGACGATAATATGACGACGCTAATATGAGCACTGATACGCAAATTACTGTAGTGACTGTACTGAACAGAGTCCGAGAACACCCAAGGACATGAACAGATTCGCAAGCCAAACGTTATGACATATACCTACCTATGACTGCCACTTTTACCACATGCTGTGGTTTTGCCCTGCAACAAGGACATCGCGAAACAAATCTTCTGAGGCCAAGAAACATGTGGACTGGTAAAACAAAGTTAAATACGGGGTTATCATTCCTTTACGTTTTACGGAAGTATTGAGAATCGCCTATGGCAAATGGCATAATTATTGTCCTTAAGCTGTATTATTGAAAGAGGCGGACATTACTAGCACGAGAAATCGAAACACATATTCAGGTAACAAAATTACACTAACTAACTTCTTGATTAATTACTTTATGGCACATATTGCGATTTGCTAATTGTAACCGCAAAATCAACCGTTGGTATCAGCATGTCATAGAACATGGGCAGGCACTGGAACAAAACATTGGCCTAAGTACGTATAAGAAAGAAGGTGAAATGTGGTAGAAGCTGTCCGAAAAAATAAACCAATATAATCAATAATGCCCCCATCATTTTTGATCACCCTATTTTACATTCATTCCATGAATATCAGGAATGGCTTAATGCTTGGAAAATTTCCAGCACAATTTTTTCTCCATCACAAGACACGTGAACTCTTGATCACAAGGTCGGAATGGTTGTTTGAGCAACGTGTGATTCTGCTGTATGTTCGTGCATATACGTTCCCCGTCATTTTGTTCCCTGCTTAGAAGTTGATGGTCCACGGTCGATATGACAGTGCGGGACCAGTCGGCCTTCCGCCGCCGCTCCCGCAAAAACGCTCTGCTCTCCGATCCCCGAGGGAGCGCGGCGCCAAATATATAACGTTGTCGGCAATGACGACTATACGCTGCAGCGAGCACAACGCGCAGAGCGGAAGTTGGCGCAGCCTGTCCTCTCCACGCTGAGCCGACACGTGCAGCAGGCTGACCAAAAACGACGTCGACGAAAATTTCTTAAGTGATTTAGGAGAGACAAAGAGCCTCTGATCGATTTTCGCCTTCCTCGCCGGTACGCTGCGCAGCTCGTTTGCCCTGAAGCGTTCCAAGAGCCTCACAATAAAATGGTGCGGGGACAACGCTGGTTGCTGAACTGGTGGTTCGTTCGGCTAGCTAGGAACTAAATAGAATATAGATGCATTAAAAATAGATAAATAACGAAGGTGAAAGTAAGCAGCGGCTAGGGTTTGCACCGGCGGAAACATTTTACTGAAAGGACACGTTGTGTGTTTGTTAGAAGGCAGAAGGGCGAGTTAGGGTTTACCACCATTTCCAATTATCCGCGTGGCAGCAGTCGAGCTCTGCCTCTCTATCTGTGTGCTTTATTATTGTGCGACGACATCGGAGATCAATATCACACGAAATAAATAAATAAAGATATGTGCCGAACAAGAAAGTAGCGCCGTTCTCCCTGCAATGTTTCCCTGGGCAAAACATGAAGGTAAAGAACAAACAGCCATTACCATGGCTGTTTTATTCTATCGCTTATTCTATCTACGCTTGGCTTTACTTACCATCAGCAGCAGGGCCCCAAACAATCGATCCCGACTGACATCCGTAGCTGGATCCACACAGACCCTATTCCTAGAAATATGCGCCCTGAATATAACAGGGCCCGGCGCCAAGCTCGGGCCGGAGCAATCATAAAAGGCTTTGCTCGTGTACCTGGCGTTACATTTGTTGATGCAGCCCAATATTCCCATGGCACACGATTTGTGGCCGTCGCCACACGCGATGGAGTCCTACACCACGCCTCCAGCGTCATTACCCCCACTGCCCAAATGGCTGAAGAAGTGGCCATCGCCCTGGCCACTCTAGATCCCACCTGTCACACCATCGTGTGTGACTCTCGCTCAGCCGTCACTAACTTCAGCAAAGGCCGTATTTCTCCTCAAGCTCTTCGTATCCTCCGCCAGGCGCCACACTCTAAAGTAAGCATGATCTCGCTGACATGGATCCCGGCCCACGCGGGCACTGTCCACCCACACCTCCCCAACCTCAACGAGGTCACCCAGTCCATTGCGCGAGGACTAGTCAACCGCGCCGGAGGCACTGGAGACGAGTTGGACACCAGGGACAGTCTGACTACTTACAACAATCTCGTTAAGGCATTTTACCTTAGTCGCCGAACCTTCCCCCCACCTCACCCCAAGTTCAGCCGGGCGAAGGCTACCACCCTGCGTCTGCTACAAACAAATACGTACCCTTCACCCGCCCGCCTCCACCTTATATTCCCTGAAGTTTACAATACCCCCAACTGCCGGTGCTGTGGCACTCCCCCGGCTACGCTTCCGCATATGCTGTGGGAGTGCCCAGCACAGTACACACACATTAACACCACGAACCTCTCGTCGAGGTTGCGTGAGGCTCTGCGGAGCTCCGCCCTCGACGACCAAACCTGGGCGACCCAGCACGCCGGTGAGGCGGCGGCGAGGCAAGCCCTCGACGTCCCCTCATGGGAAGCTTAGGCCCGGCCATCTTAAAGTGCTGGTTCCGCAATAAATGTTTATTCCTCCTCCTCCTACCATGGAGTGCCCCGAGCAAGCAGCCTGGCATGTATACAGCCATTTCGCCGAAGACTGGGGAAGCAGTTCGCGAACTGCGAATCGAAGCGTTCTAGAGACAAGGCAACTGGCAAGTAAATACCAAGCCTTCGATTATTCTTTGCGTTGCTTGCGTTCCTACAGCACAAAATGTGGGTAGAAGAGGGATTGGGGATTGGCTTACTAGTCAAACACCGAGCCGGCAATTATTGGCTAGTGCCTGCCATTGCGAGTGTCACTTTCGTAGTGCCGCTAAGTGCACTTGTATGCTATCCGGAACATAAGACTTCTTCAGGAGCGTGTCTCCGAAAGAATGCATATATGCAAGCTAATTAAACGTGTCGCTTTTTTGACACGGAACATAGCTTAAAGAATGCTGCACATATGAGTAAGCATCCTCGTTTTCCAAGATACAAGTTTTATTTCTTACCTATTTCAAGGTATCATATACTTCTCTCGCGCCAAAAGTACATCCTCGTAGTTTGTACACTATTTTCTCACACAGTCTCACTACTACATACGTTCGACATTGCATCAGATCAAGGAGTTGTTCGGGAGGCAGCTGACAATTCGACTGATGACAAGAGTGCGGTAATCCACTGCATTCCGCATCACAGTTTTATTTGCACTATAGCGAGAACTGTCATGTGAAGGTCCGTAGCATAGAGTGGCGTTTTCGTAGGCGTATTCATCTTGCATCGCAATTACCTACTTCCCGGAATGTCAGGCCAAGCTAAACAACCATACTCTTAGATATCAGAGTAAGAGATCGGATAACGAGACATGCTGTGGTCGCCGTTCGGTGCTGTATGGTGTATACCCCTGATAGTTGAGTTTTTTCTTATCGTTTCTTCTTTTTTCTTGCTTTTCTTGTCGCATATTTTCTACTTCTGTTCTCTTCGACTTGTAGAGACCATATTTGGTTAATTTCCCTATATCTTTGTACCGTAATGACCGTTAAGTTCGCTTGCAATAAATTTTGTCAACACAAATTGGTCTTTGTATCAAATAGTAGCCACTAGAAATTCAATATTTATCAATCATTATACACATAAAATCTTTATTTCCACAGCAGGATATGATTCCGCTCCCATCGGCTCCGACCGCCCTTAGCAAATTCCCGTTTAGTCCCATTCTACGTCAACGCCTGACCTCACACAGGAGAGGCCTGGACCATGACTGTCTGTATTATACAAAATCTCGGGCTGCCTCTAGTAGAGTCAAGGTCGGCATGTCATTTTTTTTACAACGTCAGTGCCCGCCAGAATGAATCAGACAAGCATGAACCGCACTTAACCTGTGTGACTCGCACACAATCAGGCGGCGGCGGCTGTTTACGAAGTTCCCTTTCCACAAGTCCTTCTGCAAAGTATAAGAAATGACCCTCGTCAGTGTCTCAGCTGATTTCGAATTAGCCTAGTCCTCGTTTCAAAAACCAATGATTATATAAATATCTGCATCTGCACAAAGTTTCCACTGATATCGCGTGAGACAGAAAAGCGTTTCGCAGAAAAACACGAGAGCCGTATTCGTCAAAGTGACATTCAAGAACGCAATGATAGGTAGTTTTCAAAACCAGCGACATACACAGCTCCACAAGCACTCATTTGTCTGCTGATCCCAGTGTGCTCCATTCCGCCAATTTCTCGAACTTGTCGAACGAAGATTCGTGCCGTAAACATGTGATCCATGACGCATTTGAAATGATTTAATAAGCTAAAGGTTAATTATTAACGCTGGAAAAAGCACCACTATGAGAACAAGAAATATCATGCCAATGTCAGTAGCCTACTCCCGAAGTAAATGCGCGCAGAAGCTGCATCTACATTGCCGAAGTTCCTGGTGATAACGGGCCTACATAATAGACTTTGAGAGTCTTGCCAGATGCCGTTGCCACCGCTGGATTGTGCGCTTTCCTTGCTTTGTTTATGCCCACATATACTTGCCTCTTTTTTTTTGTCCCAACTTTATCCCAGACAGACAACAACAAATGGACCCTTAGAGTACTGAACAACTGGCGCTTCTTGTTTTTCCGAGAGCAGGTGTAAATGCGCTTCAAAGTAGGAAAACAGATAAATATAAGGTAACGAGACAACAGAGCGAAATCCGATGTGCAGTGTTTACTTCACCTGAACTTTGAAGGCGCCAATTTAAAGAGCCAACGTCTGCTAAACATCATACATTACAAAAAAAAAAGCGGCACTTTGTAAAGCAGAACCCCTCCAATGGTAAATTTCGGTGCTCAACAATATGAATTGATTTTTTTCGGTCTCTTTATGCCACAACATTCGGCACACATTCAAATAGATTTGTTGATTCTCTCGCTCCGCAACGTTGTAATTGCAATTAAAGAAACACCGCCCAAGCACTCCGTACAGATGGTTAACCAGCGATTCTGAAACGTGCGGCCCCGGTGTTTAGCAGTGGGTTAATCCCGACGCTGTATTGAAGCGTTTCTTATTTATTGGTTACATGTTTGTGTTTCTAGTGGAACGCAAGCGCCAATGGCGGGCGGATGCTGCTAACCACGACGCCGAGCTAACTCGAGATGTCGAACGCATGCGGCAACGGCGAGCCGAGGAGGTGGCTTTGCGGGTAGAGCAGCGTCAACCTGGCATTGGGGGGAACGTGTTGGCCGGGGCCAACGCCCGCTTTCGGCGGGAGTTTCTCGAGCGGCACTTTGGACTTCGGCTGCGACGAAAGGTCCACGTTGAAATAGCGAAGTGGAACGCAAGCGCCAATGGCGGGCGGATTCTGCTAACCACGACGCCGATCTAGCTCGAGATATCGAACGCATGCGACCGCGGCGAGCCGAGGAGGAGGCATCGCGGGCAGAGCAGCGTCAACGTGGCAATCGCGGGAACGCGTTCGCTAACGATGTCACTAACGGCGCTGCCAATGGCGCGCGCGTTTGGGTGCGACGTAGAGGACTACGTAACTGACGGCGCAGCCAATGGAAACGTTTAGCGAAACATAGGACGAATGGTTTTTCGTTTCGAATAGCCATATACAGCTTTCGCTGTAAAAAGCGTATACCTCTTGCTGGATTCGAAAAAAATATAATTTTATGTGGGTCCAGCATGCTCGTTATTCGATAGTTCCGCCCGTAAAAGCGGCGCTAGCACTGAGTAGACGAAAATATCTTTGTTTCCATACATTGTAGGCCATTTAAGGTGAAAAAAAAAGTCAATAATTCTAAATACGCATCGAATGTCGAAAATCAAAAGATGCACGAAGGTTATTGACCTTTCATTGAATAAGCAAGAAAGGTCGTGTGTTTCCGAAGCTCGATTAATGCGTTCAGCATCATGTACTACGAACAATTGCGGTACGTTCGACAGTACCGAAAAAGTCAATACTTCCTTTCTCACAGTGCACGAGTCAGTTTACTTCAAACGAGGCCCCTGTGCGCATGTTTTTGCGGTGCCAAGATTTTCCCTCCACCTTGTCTTCTCACAGGCCAAGGTACGTGAACCATTAGGAAGCCTTGCCGAAGCGGCTATGGTCATTGCGGTGGCTCTGCCTTGGGAACCGCGAGCGGAAATTGTTTTACGGAAGAGGCGGTTGCTGGCGTCCTTCTTCCTTCCGTGTCGAGACACAAGTTACAAGAATTGATCTGTTGACTTTTCCGGAAGATTCGGAGTACGAGTCCCTAACGGAGCAAGTAAATTGAAGTTGTAGTAGTGACAGGAATGGCCGACGAAACTTCGGAGAACCTTATCGTGTAATTATTTCGCTTTCTTTACATTAATTTTGCTTCGTGCCTATAGGGGCGCCGCTGATATGGTGCACTGTGACACTATTTAGCTTTCTTGTTCAGCGTTTCGGTTTATTGCGATAGCATTGAACAATGGACTTCCGGGTCTTTGCGCTTGATTTCTACTGAAACCTCCGGGGGGGTGACGGAGCTGATGCCACTCCATCAGCGGTATAGAAGGAGCAGGTCACATGACAGAAGGATACGCGATTTACGTGTATTGTTATACGTAAACACACAAAACACACAAGAAAGAGTTCAGCGACGATTACGATACTCCCTCATGCGAAATTTGAGCGCAGCTCTTAAGTGTTTTCATTTCGCGATATATTGAATGGCGCGGACAATCTGTCTCTCGTGCGGTACGTTGCGAACGGAGCGAAGTGTGGCGCGACTGCCTCGCTAACCTGGAGAGCGCGAGAGTCAGCGCGTGGGTCACACGCGGGTGACAAGTGGGCGCAATTCACAGCAGCCGCCGCAACAGACCTCCCAGACGATGCGCGCTATGCTCTGGCGTCATCTCTTAGCCATCGTCTCCGCACTACGCTTTTCTTCTGACGCTTTCGCCATATCCGCCTACTCCGCTTTTCGGCTCATGGTTGCACTGCATGCACCCTCTCGCGCTTTCCTACTCGCGTCTTTCAGCCCCCGCTGCGCTCCACATTCGCTTTCATCATTCGCTGCGCTCGTTCGCTCGGTTACGAGTGCCAACGCCAACACTCGCCGCAGGAGCTGGCGCCTAAGAGCTGTGCTCTAAAGGAGAAGCGGCTCGCAATTGTCGTCTAAAAGGAAGATATATATATATAGAAGCTCTTAATTGAAATGCTGATACTGTCATGGGCGTGCATGTGGCCACCGACATGCGAATCCGCATAGGGAGAAGACACGGGATTATATTAGGATATCGGAAAAGAGTCACCCTCAATTGACCTCGTGTGCCATCTTAAGCCGTACTTCAATACCAGCAGCGGTTTTTCGATCCATTGTTGACATACATTTCAAAAATTTGTATTCTCGTAAAGTTTTGGCCCAAGTTCGATCGTTTCCTAATATAGAAAGGACTAAACCTTGCTTTGGAAGGTTGGCAAAGATTGCTCCGCTTTAATATACAGAAAGTGAAGAGGAAGGACCTAAATAAACTGGACCGTAAACTATCTAAGTGTGCGATGGCGTACTTAGATTGGGCTGTCTCGACAGGCGTGCGGGACATCATGGCCCGGCCATTAGGCCATGATGGCACCCACGCTTCTCCAGCGCGAAAGTCGCTCTTCAGTTTCGCGTATTCTCGCGTCGTGACAACAAGCGCGTTGAGACGCCGTGTGATACTGCACGGCTTTCGATATCGGCCCGCGTTTTTCCCACTGCACTGCCTTCGTAATCGGCGCATGTTTTTAGACCGAACAATAATACCACTAAAGTAGATGAAGTCTCAAGTATAATGCCATCGCATTAAAATGGGATAGAAAAGATAAAAGCACACAAAATGACATCACGTCACGCACGGAGTATATGCGATGTAATTTGCGGAATTTTTTGTCTGTGGTGTTCTTTGTTGTTGCCTGGACATATTTTCACACGGCATGTTAAAAATACGTTTGTTACTTTTAGTTTCTCTCTTGAGACTAAGATCTTGTTTGTTGCGACTGCTAGATATGACGAAAGCAACGCCAGAAGTTTTATTACCTTGTCGGTGCCTCCCAAGTATATCAATCGACACCCCAGTATCGGCGTTCAGGTCGTGTGGACACCATAACAATTTTGCGATCTTTATATCACTTTTACAGTACGTTACGCGACTATTTATTATGTCTTACGAATGTAACATCTCTGTAAACACCTCAAAGTGTCTCCTCAAGCAGTTGTCAGTGCAAAACTTGCATCTTACTCATGCCGTTACAGGCAGCAAAGCGTAGCAAGATATTCACAATTATGTGGTGCCAAGAAAACCGCCCCCCTATGCCACGTATTGTTTCCTCATATTCTTCTTTCTTGGGTTTTTACGTGCCAAAACCAGTTCTGATTATGAGGCACGCCGTAGTGGAGGGCTCCGGATTAATTTTCACCACCTGGGGTTCTTTAACGTGCACTACAACGCAAGCACACGGGCATTTTTGCATTTCACCTCCATCGAAATGCGGCCGCCGCGGCCGGGATTCGATCCGGCGATCTCGTGCTCAGCTGCGCAACGCCTTAGCTGACTGAGCCACCCCGGCGGGTGTTTCCTCATATTAGATACTGCCTTGATACTTTTTTTTAGTCTCGCTGGTTCGGTGCATGCGACAAAGTGATTTAATTTTCTGGGAAATGTCACACATATGTCATTTATCTGCCCGATACAAAGCTAATGTTGACCTACTTTTTCAGCCTGCGCTTATTACAAGGCAAGTGCACTGTAAGGGCAGGAAAAAACGCGAACCAGACTAAATTCAGCTCTCAGCATCCGATCAGAACTTTATATCGTCTGAAAAAAAACACAATATCCTTCTGCATTTTTAAAACTGTATCAACATTACATATCATAGAAATATACAAGTATGAGCTAAAGAAGGGTTACATTTCAAATCAAGGGAAACAACTATTTCCAAAATTGAAATAGTTGAAATAGTTTCAACGTCGCCACTCGTCAAAAGCAGTTCTGCATGTTTATTAGGCCGCGCATGCCCCATAGCACGCTATTTCGCACCCAGCAACTGCCGCCAGGTGTCGCCCCGCAGAGAAAAGACGGCCGTTCGTGTGCTCTACACAGCAGTGGACGGCACTGTACATTTCCACGCAAGCTCTGCTCACAGCCAGCCCCTTGCATAGGGAATAAGTATAACTAAGAGTGGTAAGAGAAGCAGCCCGGGGACGCCCTGCGCAAATAGAGGACTATCGAGGTCGTTAGGCAAACACAGCGCGGTCTCGACATCTTCCCGCCACGATCCATACGAGCATGGTAAGGTGTATGCCACGACGATTTATGCATGGAAACCATATAAAGGTAGGGCAGCCGCTACGCGAATCATCCCACCTGCCTCATTAGTCATAGCAAATGCAAATCATGCGCAATGCAAGTAACGGACACAAGCGGTTTTTACCCACGTTGCACTGTAGCTCTACAGCTGCAAATGCGCATGATAATTAAAGTGATGCCTCTATTTTCGGAGCTGGTTCAGCGACAGCCGCTGAAGAAGCAGACGCGCTAGTATGCGCTCTAGTTTCATTTTGTGTTCCTTATCTTCACTGTGTATTCTCGCTCGTCATAGCTGGGGCAGTTCGTATCAATTTCAGGGGGAGGTTATGATTAATTGCCAGGCCGAATAAGACGAAACGGGCAAAGTGGAAGCTTTTGTTTGAAATATCTATCATCAGAAGAAGAAAAAATATCTACAAGAGCTGGTGGTTTCCGACGGGAGTGTGTACTCTGCTAGACGTTGCTTCGAAAATTGAGTTATTTCGTAGAGATACGTGAGGTACTCTAGTAGCCTGTGTGTCTGCGCCTTTGCGCACACCTTGTGGTTGCCTTAATTGGAATTTATCACGGCCGCAAAGCAAACTACTTCCGTTCAACGTGAAATGCCCACGATGAACTTAATTTTTTTAAATAAAATTTACTCTAGCTTTCTCTTTTGTCTGTCTTCCGTTCTGTTTTTCGTCTTTGTAAAACAGAACAAAAGTATACTACGTGGTACTGAGCGATAGCGACTTATCATTTAATTTATGCAGGTTGGGCAGCGAAAGGATATGGCATGTGGGTGCGCATTTACCGATATAATGAACTATCCCTACTTTACTTTACAAGCAACAGCTTTGAATAAACACCTTAGATCACAGACAAGAGGGGTAAATGTGCTCAGAAAAGCTGCCTCTGAATCTTTATAGTACTACAATAGGTACTAACGAACTTCAGGCAATCTACATTTATTGCTGTTATTAAAATACGTCAAGACTGGTACAACGATGAAGGCCCAGAACGACCCGACACAAACCTCTGTACCCATTTTAAACGAAATCAATTAAATATAAGTAAAAAAGTTGCGCCCTTTTGTCTTTTCTTCCCATTCCGGACAGATAGCCGTCTGTTAGTTAGTTAGTTAAATTGGGTTTATTGGCGCAAAAGCGACTTAGGCTTTGCTGCGCCAGACACAGGGTGTTTAAAATTCAATGGTAGAAAAGAGTAAAACCTGCATTATTTAAAGTCTGTTCAGAAAGCCTACTTCATCTAGAAAATTCACGACATTTGTAAGAGGGACAAGGGGATCGTCTCCCAAAATGAGAGTGGAGTGTAGTGGTACCTGCAAATTGTATAGATCGTGGAAATGTTTTTGTCTTTGTCTTTCGATATTTGGGCATGTAATTAAAATGTGTAGTACAGTAAGTGGTTCTTGACATTTATCACATACCGGCTGTGCTTCCTTTGTGAGTAGATAATTGTGTGTGAGGTGTGTGTGCCCTATTCGGAGTCTGGCTAATATTACCTCCGTAAAGCGTTCTTGATGATTGCAGGTTTTCCATTCACCTAGCACTGGTTTCATGATGTGCAATTTGTTATTATTGTTCATGTTCCACTGGAATTGCCATTTATTATTTAGTGCTCTGCAAATAGCTTGAAGCCCGTCCTTCAAAGGTAGCTTTATTTTAGATACAGCTTTGTGTTTCGCATTGGCAGCACATATATCCGCCTTTTCATTTCCCGGGATCCCAATGTGACTTGGGACCCAGCAGAGACGAGTTGAGTGGTTTTGATTTATGCGTGACAGTGTGTGTAATATGTCGCCGATGAGCGGTTTTTGATCTGATTTTGAGTTGAGGGCTTTAAGACTACTTAGGGAGTCGGTGTAGATGACTGCTTTCTTGTGTTTTCTATTTACAACTTCTTGCACTGCCATCCACAAGGCATAACATTCGGCTGTAAAAATAGAAACGAATAGCGGGAGTCGAACAGTCTGTTCCCATTTCCCGATATGGCACTGCTTCCCACATAATCATGTGTCTTTGAACCGTCTGTGTAAAACTCGTTGTAAGTACTGTATGTTTCTTGTATTGTGCGGAACTCTTGTATTATGTGCTCCTGTGGGGTATCCTGCTTCTTAAGGTGTGTTAGTGAAAAATCGAGAAATCGTGTGAAGTCGCACCAGGGGGGTAATCTCGATGGCTTATCTGCAACACGAAGTGCCTCTTTTGGGATGTCACACTCCTGACATTTTTCTTCAAATCGAAGTATCAGAGGTTTGATGGTATGTGGTTTATTAGTATAGTGTATTCTTGTGGTACAGTATGTGACAATATCATAACATATATACTGTGGTGATGATCGAACTCTGAGAACGTAGGTTAGCATGAGTTGTGTTCTTTGTTCGAGCGATGGCTCGTTAGTTTCTGCATATAGACTAGGAACAGGGGAAGTTCTGTAGGCACCAGTTGCTAAGCGTAGTCTTAGATTATGTACTGTATCTAGTCGCCTGAGGTAGGATGGTCTGGCTGACCCATAGACTACACAAACGTAGTCTATTTTGCTGCGTACCAAAGATCCGTATATATGGAGGAGGCATTTCCGGTCAGAGCCCCAGCGTTTGCGTGATAAGACTTTAAGTATGTTCAGTGCATTGTTGGTTTTTATTTTCAAACTGTTTATGTGCGCTATAAAGTTTAGCTTCTTATCAAACATAACGCCCTAGAAACTTGTGTTCCTTTTTAACTGGTAGCACAGATTGTTGCATCTTCAGGACAGGGTCTGGATATAAGCCCCTTTATTGGGAAAAGACCACAGCGACAGTTTTTTCAGTGGAGAAACGAAAACCGTTCTCGGTTGCCCATTGTGTTAGTTTATTTAGTGTGATTTGAATTTGTCGTTCGCAGGTTACCATGTTTGATCCTCGGCACGCAATTTGAAGATCATCGACGTATAATGAATGCATGAGAGAAGATGGAATTATTATATTTACGGAGTTCATTTTCACCACAAACAGAGTTGTGCTTAGTATACATCCCTGCGGCACAACATTTTCCCGGAGGAATATGCGTGACAACGCTGTTCCTAGACGGACTTGCAATGGTCGGTCAGACAGAAAGTCGGCTAGACACTGGAGCATTTTTCCATGGATCCCTAGATCCGCCAGATCTCTTAATATGCCAAATCTCCAAGTGGTGTCGTATGCCTTTTCCAGGTCAAAGAAAACTGTAAGGCAGTGCTGTTTATGTAGAAAAGCATTCCGTATTTCTTGTTCTAGTCGGACAAGGTGATCGGTTGTTGAGCAGTTCTTTTTATAACCGCACTGGTGAATTTCTAGTATATTTTGTGTTTCAAGAATGAAGGTCAGCCTTGTGTTTACGATGCTTTCGTAGGATTTTGCTAAGCAGCTTGTGAGAGCAATGGGTCGGTAGCTGCTGGGAGATGTAGGCGGTTTTCCGGCTTTCAGGAAAGGTACTATGATTGCGTTTTTCCACCATTTTGGTATTCTGCCTGTATCCCAAATTTTGTTGAAAAATTCTAGTAGAGCTTTTACGGATGCAAGTGAAAGGTGGGAAAGCATTAAATAATCAATGCGGTCGTGGCCAACTGCTGTTTTCTTGCCAGCAGAAAGTACCCTGTTTAATTCTTGAAGTGTTAGGGGATCATTGTAGGGTTCATTTGATGTCCGTGTAATAGGCAATCTCTGTTTCTCTGCAGACTGTTTGTATTTTAGAAACGTGTCGGAGTAGTTCGCTGAGCTCGAAACATTATAAAAGTGTTCCCCTAGTATGTCAGCTTGTTCGTGTAGTGTCGTCTGTATGCCTTGAGTTGTGAGTAAAGGTACTGTATACGACGAATAGTCTCCCCTGAATTTCCTGAGCTGATCCCACAACTTTTTCGATGTGGTTGAACTATTAATTGAGGTGACATATACTTGCCATGATGACTTTTCCGCTAGCCTCCGGACATATCGCGCTTTTGCTTCAGCCTGTCTGAAGTTTATAAGGTTGCTATAGGTGGGGTACCTTCTCAGGATACCCCCAAGCCTTATTTTGCTGTTTCTTTGCTTGTGTGCACTCTGGTGTCCACCAGGGGTTTAGCTTATTTCGCACAATGTTTGATGATTGAGGTATTGCCTTTTCTGCCGCTGCTATTAGGAGTGCTGTGAGATTTTCATTGATTTCATCGATGCTAAGTTCTGGTGAAAGGACTTCTTCTGGTTTTGCGTTCTCCATAAATAATGGTCAGTCTGCATGCTGTAACTTCCAGCGACGTGGCTTAGAGTTTATGATGGGTAATGTGGATGATAGTTTGATGACTGCCGGCAAATGATCACTTCCATATGAAGTGTCCAGGACTTCCCACTTAAAATCACTAAAAACACATGGTGAGCAGAAGGCTAAATCGAGACAACTAAAGTTCCGCGAGGTAGGCGAGAAATAGGTTGGTGCACCTGAGTTTAAAAGACAAATGTTATTTGATAAAATGAAATCTTCAATAAGTTTTCCTCTTTGGTCAGTTTTAGCGCTGCCCCAAAGGGTACAGTGGGCATTAAAATCACCTACTAAAACAAAAGGCTCCGGCAACTGGTCTGTTAAATTTTCCAGGTCTCGAGTTGTGAAATGGGTGTGTTGTGGAATGTAGAGGGAACAGATGGTGACAGTTTTATAGGATAGAACCGTGACGGCTACAGCCTCGAAAGAGGTATTTAATTGAACGGTTCGGGTAGGAGTGCCACCTTGCACGACTATAGCAACTCCTCCTGACAAACGGCTAGCCTGTTCGCGGTCTCTTCGGATGACAGTAAAACCTTTCAGCAATTGACTATTTTTAGGGCCCTAAATTTGTTTCCTGTAGGCAAAATGCGACTGGCGAGAACTTATTTGTTATGTCTTTAATGTCACCTAAGTTGTGAATCAGTCCTCTACAATTCCAGTGCACGATAAAAGCCATAGTGGCGAAATTGGGGATGTTAATTTATGCATATGAACTTAGAAGTTGTAGGTGACATGTGTTGAAAGGACTGTACTAATGCAAGAGCGGTAACCGTTCAGGTTACCGGTCCCTTTTTTGGTGCAGTTACTAAGAGCTTGTCTTTCTTAGCACGCTCCAAAGAGAGCTGATGTTTTGGCGTCAATGACGCTGGAGTTTTTGTGTCGATCTCCATAGCCTTTTCGGAAGCGCTGGATGATCGAGAACCAGGCGCTGAGACGCGCGTCTCAGGCCTTGGAGTTCGATTTAGCCTAGGGCCCTGCGAAACCGTGTTCTGCAGGCCCGTCTTTGATGATGATGGAGCAGCACTGGCTGCTGCTACCAAGGGGGCGGGTGGAGTTACTACTGGGCCATTGACTGTGATCCCTGTAGAACCCTGAGACCACTGTGGCGCTGCCCCCTGCCGCGCCGCACTGGCATAGGTTGTTTGAGGTAAGTGCGATAGCTTTTTTCTTGCTTCGTAGAAGGAAATCTTCTGTTTCACTGTGAGCGCAATTATCTCCTCTTCTTTCTTCCAGCAAGGGAAAGATCGTGAATACGCTGGATGATCTAATAATAATAATAATAATAATAATATTTATTACATCCATTCACATCCTTGTTACAGATCCAGCCCGCATAAGCAACATTGCTTGTGTGCAGGCTGGGCAGTCGGCAGGTAGTACTAATACGTGTATACTAAACGGATTACAAAGCACAAAAAATAATGTTGAAAAAGATAGGGGGAAAACACTGGGTACTATAATATTTAAAACATATATCATTTATGCCTACAAGGTAGAAGAATAAATAAAGAGAAAACAGTGACATCAGAGGTTAAAACAGTACGCTCAAACAGGTTCTGACAGGTACAAAAAAAAAGTACATTGTATGATGCCTTCTTCTGCATGTGAACCGTGATTGTAGCGTGCTTAGAAATCCTGCAGGAAATTTTAACAGTTTTGGGCTTTCTGTATCGCCCATGACCTTAAGAATGCTTTTATTTCTTTAAATGATCCTGTGGTCTCATTATCAATCAGATTGTTAAAATTAGCCGGCACGTAGAAAGCACGGGTCCTCTTGCCATAGTTTGTGTACACACGAGGAACAATATATTTTTCTAAGTGACGTAAGCAGCGAGATTTCACGTTCAAGTTTTTGAATATAGGAGAAAAACAATTCTTACACATGATGTCGAACAGAACTTGTTGTTCGACAAACAACATGCCTGACTGGCACATGCTCAACGAGATATCGTCCCCCTGACTAACTGTGCCATAAGAGAGGCTATAGGCAATTTTTTTAGGATACGGTTAATTATCTTTAGTCTACTAGAAGAAGCAAAGCCGTAGATTGTTATTCCGTACCTTATGATTGATTCACCTAGAGATTTGTAAACCATTTTACGGACATTTGCATCACACAAAGATTTTAGGGCATACAAATGAGCGCACACAACTCGTAGAGGCCTTGCGAGCTCTTCTATGTGTACTCTCCATGACAGCCCGTCGTCGAAGTGTAGACCAAGGTATTTAGCGTTTTTTACCATAGTTACCGGAGCACATGGGCATGCGTCGCAATTACTGGCATGAAAATGCCAGTAATTGCGACGTACAGTTTGCAGTTTGTACAGCGTACCCTTGCAGTTTGTACAGTGTGGAGGAGCATTGCAGTTGTCTGACTGGTGATCATTGGCACTACACTTTGCACATGTCGATTTACCTCTGCATGATTGTGAAGCATGTCCGAACCTCTGGCACTTGAAACAACGCCTCGGGTTTGGGATATACGGTCTCACGTTGATTTTCACATACCCTGCCTCGAGTGAACTTGGCACAATACTGGTACCAAAGGTAAGTATTACATGCTTAGTGGGGATTTGTTCGTCGTTTCTTCGGAGGGTTATTCTTTGAACCTTGAATACATATTGTTCTTGGAACCCTTCAAGAAGTTCTTCATCACTGAAATTTATGAAATCGTCTTCTGATATCACGCCCCTGCTTGTGTTTAGAGAGCGGTGTGCTGAGATTGTCACTTTGACATCACCGATATTGGTGAGATCAGTTAGCTTTTCCACTTGGTCTTTGGTTTTGAGTTCGAGGAGGAGGTCCCCACTTGACATCTTTGAGGCTTTGTATTGTTTCCAATTTTTTCAACGAGGTATTTCGCCACGAAGAATGGTGATAGTTTTCTTATTGAGGTGGTTCCTTCACTGTGCATTACGTGGTAACGTGGGAATGTTTCTGAGTTGCTTCGGAAAGTGAAATCAAAAGTTACTTCGGTGCGCCCTCTTTTGTTAGGGCGATCTGTAAGGGGGGGGGGGGGGGGAATGCATTTGCCATGACATTCTTGGAATATTCGGCGGCGATGGTAGCCACCCACCACCGAGCCCAACAAGGGGACGCTACGAGGTTAGAATAATACCTGTAGTCGCCAGCTATGCAACGCCGCTATAACCTAATATACATACCCAAGATTGGGTAGATACACACGATTAACCCTTGCTGCCTGGAAAAACGAGAAGTAAATGAAGTGAGTAGAAGACAGGAAAGATTGAAAGTGAGAAAGAAAGACGAAGATATGAGAAGGGGACAGGAAAAGGCAACTACCGATTTCCCCCGGGTGGGTCAGTCCGAGGGTGCCGTCTGCGTGAAGCCGAGGCCAAAGGGGTGTGTTGCCTCCGCCGAGGGGCCATAAAGGTCCAAGCACTCAGCATCGGCTCAACCCCCAGGATCCCCTTTTCCCCGGACACGGCTAAGCCACGCACGGTTAAACGTGGGAGGGTCCAACCCTCGTGTGCTCGGGTACGTGGTGGCGCAACTCACCAAACGCCTGCTGACGCAGACGCCCCTGCGGGGATAGCCGTCTGTTGACTGGTTAATAAATCGTTTTGTTGGTTGTACCAAGTATTTGGTAGTGATTCCCTTAATATCAAGTTCCCCATATAGTAAACATTTTGCCGGGTCCTCACTTGTTTCCCGTTGTTCCACTGAATTACACAGTGAATATATAGTGCTTGCAAAGGCAGCACATAAGTGAATGAACTAGGTTAAGAAACTCCCACGCCGTTTAGGTGAATATTTTCCAGCAATAACACATTACATATTTTCCTCACCGAAATGTTTGAAAACAAAAGAGCGAGACAAGCGTATTCTCCAAGATATCTCCAATTACCCCTGTCCCGAGTCAGTGCACTTGATCTTATGCCAGCAAATTTGTGAATTTCATTCACACCCCATAAGTCATACTCGGTTGTATTTTCCTTCTAATATAGGTGACGATGACGGCATGACGAGTGTCGGATGACAAAGCTGGAATCACGACCACGAGCACATACCAGTGGCCTAAAGCCCTTCAACCTCCAAATGAATTCTAGAAAAACGTACCGAATTTCCCAAATTTCGATGTAGTCATACTTTTCTGGGTCATTCTGATTTTTATAATATAATAATTGATTGGTTTCTTGTTATACTTAGCATAAATCAACTGAAAAAAGAAGGAAAGCTGCTCTTAAGTACAGGTTTCCATCAATGCCCTCCGTAACTCACATTCAGCAGTGGAGCAGTACGACGTCGGATTGAACGAGTGTGATTCCTCATTGGTGATATTGGTAGAACCTCCCGTGAAGAATACAGTTCGATATTGGGGGTTAAAGGTTTAGACAACTTGGGTACAATGGGTCGGGATAGAAGCCGTGACGACGACAGTATGACGAGAGTAAGATATGACGAAGCTCGAATGCCGACAATGGAACGACCACGAGGCATAACCACCAGCAGCGCATACCTAGTGTCCCAAGAAGTTAGTCAACTTGTGCTACGGGGGCGGCGTAAGAGGACGGACGTCCCGACGGACGTCTATCCATCCATCCATCCATGGATGGATGGATGGATGGATGGATAATGCTATTTGCATTAAAATTCTGGGGAAACTGGTGAGGACTACGTAACTGACGGCGCAGCTAGTGGAAACGTTTAGCGAAACATAGGACGCATGGTTTTTCGTTTCGAATAGCGATATACAGCTTTCGCTGTAAAAAGCGTATACCTCTTGCTGGATCCGAAAAAAATATAATTTTATGTGGGTCCAGCATGCTCTTTATTCGATAGTTCCGCCCGCAAATGCAGCGCTAGCACTGAATAGACGAAAATATCTTTGTTTCCATACATTGTAGGCCATTTAAGGTGAACAAAAAAGTCAATAATTCTAAATACGCATCGAATGTCGAAAATCAAAAGATGCACGAAGGTTATTGACCTTTCATTGAATAAGCAAGAAAGGCCGTGTGTTTGTCAGCCTATAACTCTCAACAACTGCTATCAGTAAACAGTAAATCATGGGGGCGAAGTAGTCGATTTTATTGAGGGATGTGGTTCACGATATTTCGACCATCCGGTCAGGCTCACGTTCGCAAAACCAGCGAAAGACACGATAACTCTCGGATCGCGTAAGTGCAGTGGAAAACTTCTCTTCCTTCTCGCGTACGACTCACTAGCTTAGTCATAAGCTTTAATTTACCCTGATTCAACGCTAACGTAGAAACAATTTCTTATTTTTTCTTGTCTTTCCCAGAACTTACAGATTCCCAGAAAATTCCAGGTTATACACGTTTTCTCTGATAGTAGACACCCTGTTTGACGAGGTAAATGATTGTCATGAATACAAAGCAGAATCTTCTACAGCACACGTACCCCCAGCAACAAATGTTCCCGTTCTCATATGGCCATTTCAATCGCCTTGGCTGTGAATGACAAATACTGATGATAACCAGAGCGTAGTAATTGTATTTTTATTGTCAGCATCGTCAGTATATTTTTTAGATGAACGAATCTACGTGTCACACTGCCTTCCTCCGCTCCCTCTCTCCACCCCACGCACAGCCGGTAACAAGCTACACACAAGTTCGGTTCCCTGGGATGGCCCAGGGAACGGAAAGCGTTGGGATTTGGGATACAATTCGCGGCCTCGAACAAAGCGACTATCAAACGAGGGTTGCGTCTGCAAGTAAGGCAGCAGCTGACAAGAGCGACAAGTTATGTGCACTAAAAGGTTAGTGTTACGCAACTCGATTATGCATATCAGCCCCGATGCCGGATCCTCTTCGAATGTTAACACAAAAGTACCGCGCGTGCCGCAAACACAGCGGCAACAATGGTGGAAGGCGGTGACAAGGCAACGTTCACTGCGGTCACCTGGTTGTAGGGGTTTACGTACAGAATGCATGGAATCTCTGATAACTCAATACCCTCGGTGGCACCGAACAAACTACCACGACAGCCTTGTCCATTCAATGAGTTCAATGGTGCAGCTGCAATGATGGTTGCATACTCCAACGCTGGAAGCGGGAAAGGTATAGTACATGTGCCGTGATTTCTTGCTTTGTCATGACTGTATACGTGTGATGGTTGCCTTTTTTGTTTTTAACCTTTATATATCTCTCAAGAGTGTTGGTGGGTGCTACGACTCTTCTAATACCGCGATACTCGCGCGTAATGCGTTACGAAAATGATGCCTGTGTTTCTTCTGTAATCTGCAAGCGTTAACTAAACTTTAATAATAGCTTTAGTGTGTGCACGTGTGCGTGTTTTCCTTGATCACTGACTGTACAATGTGAAAAACTAACTACCCAAACAACAAAAGCACAACAGGAAACAACTATTTTTGTTACGGAAAATTTTTAGAATGAAAAACACAGGTTCTTTTTATAAAAAAAAGTGCTTTTTGCTGTTTATGCTGGAAGTCAAGAGTTCTCTGAATTTAAACAAAAGTTCCCATACAGTGAAGTTTAATATTTGTCATAAGCACTGTGAGCGAAATTAAGTTTCCTCATCTTTTTACAATCATCAATAACAGTTGTGCACAGCTTTACGAGCCACATAAGTAAAGGCAGATAGATATCATATGCAAGACCCAATTGGTATTGATTTATGAAAAAGCTACAGTTATACTCTCCGGTTGAGTCACACCTCTCACATCGTGGCTATATAAACTCGTACCGTGGATACTCGGATATGTCGCGCAGTGTCAGGTGTCTCGTCGATTAGGGTAGCTACAGGGGCTTGTTGGTATGGCATCTTCTATTTTGTTGTAGTTCTGTGTGTGTGTGAAATGTGCATTTCTGTTGTCCCTGTCGCTCAGCTTCCGCTATAACAAAATAGATGTGTCTCGTCACATCTCATATCTAAAATGCAGCGTGCTTATCTGTACTTGTATGACGTCTTACAACAGCAACCCAGCATTTGACTCTTTCGTACACCACGGAAGCTGCAGTTATGAGGGGAGTAACATTCGCTCCCATAATATACTAACACATTTCTTGTCTCTGTAGAAGGACGGCATAAGCCATTGAGAGAAGTTGTTTGTGAAACTACAGAACAAGTGATGAGAAGCAGACAAAGGAAAACAGAAAACCTACGCGTATGTTATTAAGATTGCTGTACTTCTTTTTTTTTCTTCCTTTGCTTTTCTTTTAGAATAATTTTTTTAGTCTACGCATTACCATTATCACTCAGCACCTGGAGTAGTATGCCATGAAATCAGCTAGACTAATATCTCCAGCATTCCACTTGAGAGTAAAGCTTTGGCTCAGGTGTTCCTATCTAAATTCATGTAAAAGGAGAATTAGCTTTTCTCGGCAACCACTGCACCAAATCTGACGAGGTTGGTTGCATTTAAAAGAAAAATTTAAAGTATAGTGACTGCTGGTAGGTCGCAAGTTTTTTATTAAAAATGGGGGGGAAATTAAGAGGAATTGTGCGAGAACCACCGCGAGTTACAGCATTTGAAAAAGCTGCCCGCCCGTTAATGCCTTATCGGAGAGAAAAGGAGTACTTTCCAGTTGGCGCGGGCAGTTGTCTCGTATAAATTAGAAAAGATTGTGTATCACCCCTCAAAACACACAACAGTCTTACAAAATATAAGCCCTGGATATCAGACATCATCATGTTTTTGCACAGCCCATGGGCGTTAGTTAAGTCCCTCGTATTACTCGAAACATTATGTGCATAAATTGGTCAATATATTTTGCGGCCAGCGAGGTTTCCGAATGAGGCTTCGAAAATTGTGCGCGTAAAACCTTTCAGGCCGGCAACTGGTTCAAAAAAAAACGCAAGCAACACACGCTCGAAAAGTGCGTCGGTTCGCGCGATAACTTTTAGGGGCGAAGCTCCTTACGGTGTGGGTCTGTCCCTCCTCTGTAGTATGTAGTAGTAGTAGTAGTAGTAGTAGTCGTCGTCGTCGTAGTAGGTATAGCCACGTCTACTTTTATGAAAAAAAAATTCCGAAAGTTGTGTCCGTAGCGCGCAATCGAACCAGGGACACCTCGCTTCCGAACGCGTGGCGCTAGCCACTACGCCACGAAGCGCACATGGACACACGCACCACGATGACAATAAATACCCAACATTAACGAAAGACTGCGCGTTTCTAACGCGTTTGTGCTAGCGCGTTACGGCCCGTGTAAGAAGCTGGTGTAAGACGCTGTGGCCTCTCCGCCTTACCCCCGTATTCATAAACGCTCCTCGACTTGAACTTGACTTGCCACCGCCTTGGGCAGCGCGTTCGAAACGCATTGAAGGCGGTGGCAAGACAAGTTCAAGTCGAGGAGCGTTTATGAATACGGGGGTTATACTCTCTCAGCAGTCATGTGATGGCGTCGGCAAACGCGGTGCACGTTCCGGCATGTGTAAACGGCTGCGTAAGACGCTGTGGCCTCTCCCCCTTACTAGAGAGTACTGCACGTTTCTAACGCGTTTGTGCTAGCGTCCCCTTAAGCGGGAGATGATGCAATTATAATGAAGGGCGCTGTTATAAAATAGGAATGACGTCACATATGGCGCGTGTCATTGGTGGAAGTCAATCGTTCGATTTAGTGCAGCGAGACTGGGCGAATTACACGGAAGATTCACGGTTTACCGATGATTCCCTCCGGAGCTTCGCCCACTCATCATCATTCACCCCATGGATATGCGGTGTTTTTTTTTTTTACATTAACCTCTCCGAGCCTCGAACGCCGCTTAGTGGCCAAGGCGCATCTTGAGTCACATCTTGAGTCACATCTTGCGTAGCGCATTTGAGATGCGATTCTGCGCATCTGGAGTCGTGCCAGCCGTAAAAAGTCCCGATTTGCAGGGCCCTGCAACTTCGCCCAACATCAGCGCTTGCAGCTAGTCGTGGAAAACATCCACCTTAGGAAGGATGTCGAAAAATAGGGAGAAGTTCAACAAGCTCTTGGAATATGATGAACATTTCCACACTGCCCCCCCTCCCCCCGTGTGGAATTCTTGCATGAGAAGTAAGTGGGGAGCGTTTGCCTGTATGAAAAAAGCAGCATTTTTGCTATCTCCCTGGTGCACCGGTAAACAGTCTGGCATAGGGGAGTATGGAAATATCGGGGATGAGAGAAGGGCGCGGGGTGGGAGAAACAAGTTATGGGGACCATCCTTCCCACATGATGAGGCATTGCCTGGCAGTTTCAGTCGCAGAAAGTTTGTCCTGCCAGCGCGTCGCACGAGGCGCCTCGTTCGCACCATTCCTGTTCGACTTTACTTTCTCTATCGCTTCATCGTAATTTCCTTCTACGTCGACATAGGATGCACGCTTGGTTAATGGGTGGCCCTCGACATGATCGGCGCCTTTGCTGCTTAAAGTAAGCTGCAAAGTGCGTGCTCGTGGAACAGTTCACGGTGATATATATTCACTGAGAGGGCCGGACTATGAGAACTTTCGTAATTACCTTTAATGACTTTTCGTACAGCGTGGTCTACAGTTAAATGGAACACATGAGTGTACAGCACGTACGAATTTCTCCTCTGGCAAGAGCACAGTCACCCGTATTTGTGGCAGATAAGTTGTGGTTGATGATGCTGGCATTTTTCTACACACATGTGCAGTGCATTATTGTCGATTAAGCTGGCACTTGCACCTAGAGCACGAGAAAAGTGAAAGCCGCACATACGAGTTTTCCCTTCAACATCGGACCCCACTGCCACGGTTACTCTGTTTCATGTATAGGCACGCAGGGCCGCCTCTCTTTGGCGCTAAGAGCAGCCAACTTCACAGCACGGGCTTCCGCTGAGGCTTTATCGCACACTTTGCGCACCAAACATTGCTTTAATTTTTCATAAAACATGATGTTGGAACCCCTATTACACAAGCATTGAGACAAATGCTGCACTCGACACTTCCAGTATTTGCAGCACTAGTGCGATTTATGTGTCAAATATTGCGGTTCTCACAGGTCGATGAATAAAATATACATTTGCTTCATCAGTATGCTCTAAGAAAAAACTTTTTCATTGATCTCTTGCCGTTGACATCCCATACATTGCCAGGCTGGACCAAACTCCACCAGAGTTTCCCAAGCTTTCATTAAACTTCTGCTTATTACGCATCGATGAATTCATGGATCAAGATTTCAGTGAAATTCGCCGTTTTTACTTGGGCTGACGAAAGAGAACATAACTTTTTGGGTAATTTTGTACGTCAACTTTTTTTTTTCATCATACCATTACCGGAAAAAATAAAAACAATTTTGTGTAAAATTTATAAGCGAGATAATTTTCACTACCACTGTGCCGCAGCAGTGGAGATATCCTGTTGAGAAATGTAAAATTTTTATTTTTCACAATCACGTGCAACAACACGAGAAATCGTGTAAGCATAGCGCGAACAGTGTGCTTTTTCTTGATAATAGGCTTTCAAAAGAGATTCAACTGTGCTTTAGGATGAGGAGTTTAAAACGAATGACTGGAATTACTCCTTCATCATCACCGTCGTTTCTTTCCAGACAAGGCTGAGGATTTCTTCACGTCATTCTCACCGACAATGCTGGCAATCCACCATGACACACGGTCGTCCTTGAAATACAAATAAATCCACCATCCGGTCCCCCAGCGATTTAGGGACCAGTCGGCTGCAGTGACAAGGCCCCCTCCCTCCTTAACCCTCTCCCCCCACCCGCCTTTCTTTTTTTTATTACCACTGCCCGCTCGTAACATCGGAAGCTTGCCGGGGCCGATGGAGGATAGACAGCCGAAGACGAACGGGCCTTGTCAGCAACGACTCGTAGAATGACCTTCCATCTTCCAGGATTGTCTGCGCTAACACCACCACTTCCTAGAGAGAAAAAAATAAAAATATTGTGGTTCCACATTGGATGAGGAGGGAGGCCGGGACGATCTGTCTCTCTTTGTGCTCCGTCGCACACCAAATTCGTGCAGTGTGGTAGAGGCTAGTCAGCAGTGCACACATTAAACTTGTGCAAAGAGTTGACGGCACTTGTGAACTTCCCGTTAATTAAAGCGAAAGTACGTCGTGACGCCGGCTTACGGGGTGTGTAGTCATCCATACGTGTGTTCATCAAGGCCGAAGGGTGAGCAGAGGGGCGGCTGCGCAGGCTGGGGCGTCCAGCCCGACTGAGAGCGAGAGCGCGTTCTGTATGCTCGCGCTTTCTGCTCGTGTTGTCCTCATCGGAGGCGCTGCAGTTTAATGGCGCTCGCAGCCATCAAATCACTTCGGCGTGAAGCCGCGTGTACTCCCTATGTGTCTTCATCTTGCGGCTTTCGAAAGCAGGCAACGGGATTAACGGATGCCTATACTTTGAGCAGTTTATTAAACTGGGTATGTCGTCGTTGTCCTGTTTTCCTGACACGTGCATAAACATGCTCGCACGGTTTCACTGCAAGAGAGTATTGCGGAACCTATACGGTCCTGGCAGTTTTGGGAAAATGTAAGTGGACCTCTATGTATGAATGGACTAGGAATACAGACATCCTAACCTTTATTCCTTAATTTTCCGTGTTTCGTGGCTTTTGATGAGTGTGCTGCAGCGTTCCGACCAACTCCTTTTCTGGCTACCGCGTACTGTGAATACCGATTGCATGAATAGGCGTTTGCGTCTCTTGGCGTTCTTCTTGCGGGTGTCTGAAAAAAATGGTAGCTTCCAATCAAATTGAAGAACCCGGAGACCCTACAGCATTTAAACTGTTCATGTTTGTTGCACTAATGACCTTAACTGCTGTGTTATACTTAATGAACACTTAGACGTCGCCACCTTGTTTATGAAGCTCTAAATTCTCGAGGTTCATTGTTTCAGTACCTTACCTCAGTCCTTCTAAATGCACACGAATTGTCAAATTTAAGCATGCAGCGTTCTGGCCTGCTATGTAAATGTAAGGCGAAGTACTTCAATGGAGCTTGGGCTAAACAGTATCTACCAGGCATCATAGCACTTACAGCAAGTAGTGTTTTATTACGGTGACTATACTTAATGTTGTAGCAGGTGACTCGCCATATTCCCTTATAGCGGCCCATCTTTTGCGAAGGAAGGGCGTTACCCTTTTCTGGTTTCCCGCGGCGCCTTCCACCCACAGCTGCAACCACAACAGCGATCCGCCATACGATTTCTCCGTGGCACTAAAGCATCGGACCGTGTTTTTTCGAGCCCCGGGCGCTGCGTTGCGCCTGCTGAGCCCACATTTCTGCGCTGCGGCCATTTTATATAAGTACGCGCCGTCCTGCAATACACGCCGCATCCCACGCGTCGTTGGTTATTGCAGGGCCCTCAGATTTCCCGTTTATGCGTCCGGGCGACTTTCTGTAACACAAGCGGGTCGGATTGCTCTTTTTCGGCAACGCAATAAGGATGCTCTGCGGCTTTGATTCGGCTCGTGGCCTTGCCTCTGTGCCTTCCCCACTCACCCTTCCGTTTTCTTTATCAGCAAGCGCAGCGTTTTCCAGACACGCGCTTTGCTCGAGTAGCCCTGTGACCTCTCGCAGCTGGTCGTCGCCTTTTTAACATGGCCAGCCATGTCGTACTTGCGCCGCAGTATTGGTTTGTTTCTAAGGATCTGTCCTCGTACATTTAAACTGTAACCTTATGTCTAGCTTTTCACAGGAAAATTGTTCGATATGAAAAACAAATGCGAAACAGACAAAACACTGTATTGGAAAATGGTGCGCAAGACATGTAGGAATTAGCACTTGTTCACGTGAGTTCCTATGCTTCTGTGTTAAATAAAAAGACATGATGCTGATAGAAATACTTAGTGGCATTGCAGGATGTGAGGCCTGCTAGTTGCCAGGGCGCAAAACGGCCGCCCAACTGGCCGCTCGGGGGAACTTGCGTGTATTCGCGGGCTCCTTTCATGCTCGGAAAAACACATTATGTAGCCCGTATTTTGCAACAGAAAGCTGTATCGGGAGTTTTCCATGTAGCTCTGCATTTTTCTCATTGACACTTTTCATGAAATTATAATATTTGAGAAGTTCATTAATTATTAAGACTAATTATGTAATTAGGCTGATTGCAAAACATAATCTGCGTATCTCCAAGCGACGGCAAACAACAAACATAATCTGAGTATCTCCAAGCGACGGCAAACAACATTACTTTTGTTCAGTCCAGCGATGTGGCATTTGAATATTTCTAAATCGTGGTGCATGATAGTTGGAACACCCTGTATATGCAACACGTTCTGGTGCATTTTTGTTGAGTTTATTTCTGCTAGCTACAGAAATCACCTGCCGTCTGTAGTGCCTGGTTTAACGGAGGGTGGGGCCAGTCAAGCTGCCTTAATGCAGCTTTCTTCCTATCCTCCTCATCACACCATGTAGTCCTTACATGTTGTCATACGTAAACTCATACTCAAAAAGCGAATAGTTTGTCTCAAGCCTTCGGCTATTCGCTTAAATTGATAAGCATCCACGATGGTTAATTGCATTTTTTTTTCTTTTTTTTCTTTTTGCCGCACAGTACAGACGTGTCTCGTGCTTCCGATTTGTATTCAACTAAAATGCTTTCTCAAGACCAATGAACTAACACACTCGGTCATCATACTTTGAAGACCCATGGCGTTTTTTTCTGCCAATATAAGCCACAAGAACCAAGGCAAACGATAACTGTGATGATGACAATAATTCCAACAATAGTCCAATAGACGGAAACAGCTACATAAATGTGAAATTCAAGCCTGCCAAAGATACCTGGCTTCACCGGCTGTACGTCGTCTACAAGAGTTCGCAGAACTGCGTACGCACAAGAGCAACGAGTGTTGTCAGTAGAAAACATCGTTGTTTTTCCAATACCCGCAGCTAAAAATGCAGTTCTTTTAGCTACAATAAAAGTGGCACTTCTATCACTCACACTTTTTCGCTACCTCCGTCTAAGTCGCCCACGGAATAAACAGTAAAAGCATGTTTCACGTCTTCCCTTGATCTGTATCCTTGTTATGAGTCATATGGTGCTAAATATACGCCAGTCATTGTCATATCGACGAATTTAGGCGTCATAAGACTTGGTCGCACGTTGGGATGGCGAAGGCTACTTGTGACCGGCTAGCGAGTGCTAATTTCTCCCACTCTGACGCCGAAGAGTCCCCGTGTCCACATACGAGTGAGACCGCGGCAGCAGATAGCTCACTTTCCCAAGCCACTGCAAGCACAAATGTTGGCGTTTCTTCCTAACAGACTCCAGGATTTTTATATTCACGTGTAAGCACGTTTTTCAGCAACAGATCAGCAGTTGCGGTTTCTCACTCTGTGCCTATCCATATTTATTGTGTACCCGTGTTTAGTTCTGAAGTGCGCACGAATCACTACCAATTAGTCTATTAGTATTTTACCCCTGTCCTCCTCCTCCGTGCTGGTCGCCATATTCTTTTGCTTCGTCATCAAATCGAACCAAATCACGCGGTCTAACGTCACAATGCAAAGTACTTGATACCAGGAATGCCGTAGATGAGGATGCCGGATTAATTTCGACCATTTGAGATTCTTTAACGAGCACCTAAGCAGCCGCTTGCTCTACTGCTCCCCAAACTCCCATTTCGCCTTTTCTTGCATGCAGGGTCCCAACCACGTGAAATAGTAGCAGCAACGGCTAGCTCGCGATGAAACTTGGAGACGAATGGGAGGTCGAGGCACAATTTACTTTATGGGTCTCCAAGGTGCCGCCATGACCGCCCGCCTATCGTCTAGCCCACGTATAAAGCATTGCACGGCGGCCAGCTTCGTTGAATCTCGTGCGTTCCTGCACGGTCGCTCCCAGGACTACGGCTTTAGCTCGTCTTCTCCCCACCGCTGCCGTTTCCCTCCTTCATCCTCTTTTGCCTTGACGTAACATAGACCTCCCTCTACGGCGATCCGACTCAGTGGCCCGTTTTCGATTGCGGTCCCTGTGGTGAGAATCTGTAGGAGCGCCGGCAACGCACATTTCCCTCTCGATACACTTTCTCGCAATGTCTCGTTCTCTCATCTCGTCCACGTCCATTCTTTGCCTCTTTATCACGGCCACTGGTGCTCGCGTTCTCATCGGCTCCCGCCAAAATAAATATCATCCCCAATTTCTCGAAACGAGCCCCGACGCCGTCGTTTATATCACCTGCTCCCTGCAAGTCACTCTTCCCGGCGCGAGAAGCAAAAGTCTTTGTCCTGACGGTATCTCGTCCGGGTGGAGGAACGCTTGGTAGTCTGAGTGGGGAGTGTGGGGAACCGCTTGCTGTGTGGTGTCCCTAGGCTTTCTTTATATGGGGTAGGGACAGTGCCAGCCTTACACAAGGCTGCTTATGAAATACCGCGCGATTTACCCCTCCATATATAGAGGCGTTTTAGATATTCACCGCTTCGATGCCGCCACTTATCAGTGTTCAGCCAGGTGCAAAGGCGGCGCACTCCTTTTGGGCGCCGGTCAGTCGACGGCAAAGCCATAAGAAGAAATGTATGCGTAAAACACACACACAAAATAAAAGAAAAACTGAAAATCTCTCGCGCTCTTATCTGGTCATATCCATTGCGACTGCTTGTTTTGTTATGTGGTGCTTTATTTCTTCCTCGCACGTGCCTGTATCTATGGTGCCTGTGACTTTTCCAACGTGTTTAGCAGATTTAGCTAAATTAATCCATGTATTTTTGTCACAAAATGCACGCTAACTTCGTGCGATGTCCATCGAAGATGCGGGCTAAAGAATGGCGATATTGAACTTCGTTTTTCGTGTCACTTTTCTTCCATAGAGGCTTAGCGTAGTAAATAAATGTGACTATATAGCAACTCTTGCCGCCAAAGTACACGGCTATTTCTCTGCATAAGCAGTTAAACTAAGTAAGAAAACTTGGTGACAGTCATTGTGTTTAGAATTTTTTAACCTAAATAAATCAAAATGAAGTTCAAACCTTATTCTTTAAGCTGAGTATGCGCTTACCACTAGAAATAAAAATAAAATTGACACAGGCGGCCTTGGCATTTGCGCCAAGAACAATATCACGCAAATTTCTCCGACAAAGAAAGTAAGATTTTAAATGCGAAGCATATCTTGGCGAATATTTGCCTCTTTGACAGTATCTATCTATCTATCTATCTATCTATCTATCTATCTATCTATCTATCTATCTATCTATCTATCTATCTATCTATCTATCTATCTATCTATCTATCTATCTAGCTGCCTACGTCTTGGTGCTCTCATGGTCGTATCGTGAACTTCGTATTTACCAAAATTGGTACACTATGACAACAGTGTATGACGAACATAAATGATAGGTCATGTCATGAATATCATGACATGTGTTTCATGCAGGTCATGAAACAGCTGCCTACGTGAAGGAAAAAACCACTGAAATGGGTTCTGACGTGGGTACTAAGTGAAGGAAACACTAAAGTATGGTGGTAGGAGTCATAGTCATGAGCATCACTCAGCGAAAAAAGGTTAACACTCAAAAACCAATCGAATGGGTTCGGATGGGGTACTAAGTGAAGGAAAAGGCTAAAGGTCGAAGTCATAGTCATGAGCATGACTAAGGCTTTCGCCTTAAGGTCTCTTAGGTGTAGCTAAGGGACTCCTGAGGACTCATGACAAGAATGTCATGACATGCGTGTCATGTATGTCATGAAACAGCCACCTATGTCCTAATTGGTGCTCTCATGCTCACTTCGTTAACTTGGTAGGCTCCCCGCATACCGCTTCGCATAACATCGATTCCCACAGGGCGTGGGATCTGCCGGCTTTTTTTTTATTTTCTACGAAGTGTCTATCAAACGCCATTGCTCATTCATCCATAATTCCATCCATGCATAATTCATCCCTAAGATTGTCGCAAGTACCCTCACAGTTTTTCCTAAGAGCTTAAATAATCATGTAGCCTGTAAATGCTTATACAAAAACACATATAGTGAGGAAAAAAATTGCAGATAGCAAAAAAAAAATACATTTTTGTCTCACCTCAACCGACGTATCAAGTTTCAGGATAATTAGTTGCAGAGATCCCTTAAGAGCGACCTTAATTACCGAGACGAAGGGAATGACCATTCTCAGCCACGCGCAATTCAGGGGAAAAGGGAGAAACTAAGGGGAAAAGAAAATATTCCCAAGAGCGGAGCGATACTAGTGCCCTAACAAAACGCACAGAGCAATTACAAGGAAATCAAAATTCAGTCAAACGAAACAGAGCGCTATTCGGCTACAACAAAAGTGGGCCACTTGAAAGTGATAATGAACCCACCTATGCCACAATGTATTCTGCTCTACTTTCGGTCACCAAAACTTTCATTTCCTCATTCGTTCCTTGGCACAGGCCCTCATTCGCTGAAAGTTCTATTCGAACCATCGCTCAATTAAAGAGCTCATTAGTCGACCCTATTCCTATGCCGGATAACTGGCGCACACCGCTCTAGTCATCCTGATTACTAATGATGTAATTATTATTATAGCCCGTATCCTTCGAAAAGCAGCAGTTATCAGACGGCGACAGATTTCAAGTACATCGGACAACCATTAGGATTAAAATGCTGTAAGCGAGACATACAAACACTAGACAAAGCAGACAAGCTTTAAAGATATTGAGGCACCCTCTCAGCACAACCAATACGGTGTTTTTTTGTACTTCTTTTTAGCCCTCGCCATATTTTTAATTGTCCGTGGCAATAACACATTCAGAACCCTTGATCGAAATTAATCTATGAAGAAGTAATTACTGCGACGAAAAATATGAATGCTTAACCGAATATTTACCATAGTAAGACTAATTATCTTCTTAACTAATTACTTTACCGCACATATTTCAATCTACGAATTGTTGATAGTGGGCACGCAAAGTATATGGACTTGCAGTAGCGCACCCAGGATCTCTGCCAGGGGGGGTGGGGTGAATATTTTTTTTTGGGGGGGGGGGGAGCGTGGGAAGCAACCACTTTGCATAATATGCAATTTCCTTGCTTTAGCCAAAGGATTTCAATAGCAAATAAAATGCCTAATAATTAAAATAATAATGACACCAATGGTGATGACGATGTGTATTTCTTCAGCGTTTTACTTAAGAGTGAATGAACACACAAGACAGTGATAGAGTGTTTTTGTTAAACAGGAAAATTCGACCGCAAGCCACCTCCAGAATTGCAATGACAACATCAGCAGAGCGCTGAAGGTGGAGCTTAGACTGGTGTGACTGGACGTGGGGGGGGGGGGTTACAACATCCCCCCCCCCCCCATCTGTGTGCGCCACTGTGGACTTGGAAGAATTTTCAGGATAGCACCGGCTTCAAGTTATGCACTGTCAAAGTTACGGACAGTTGTCTCACTTTTTTTAAGCAAACGGTTGTTTTATGCATTGACGAATAAACGCAACTAAAACGCCAATGCATTTCGTCAGAGACCTTGCAAATTACTATATCGAGTCTGGTGTAGTTCTGAGAATTCGTTCCGAGTGGACATGCCTTGCGAGCTCACTAGCTGCAATTCGTATATTGAAATATGGACCGTAAATTAATAAACTAAAATTGTAATAACTGACTCATCTTGATTATTCAATTAAACATTTTGATTTCTCCTACAAGTAATGGCCGCCTCCCCGAGTGATTTAGATCAAGGCGTAGAATTTTTGGAAATTTGGTGCAGCTGAGAAAAAAAATCACCAGCCGTTCCCCTGTCGAGAAAATCGGAGTAAGCGAAGCTTGTCGTGTGTGTATCTGACCTTCGTCAGGGTAACGTTCGGAAGCCGTCGCCTCGGGAATCTGATCGTCGCTGATGGCGGGCTTTCGCTTTAGAAGCCCTTGCCTCGGGATCGTCGGCTCTTCGCTGATGGCGAGGTTCGGCTAGGGAAGCCCTCACGCTAGAATCGGCACGTCAAAGACGAGCCCTTTCCCGAGCGAGTTAACGCTGGCGTTTATCAAACGCAGCTTGCTCCTTTGTACAGCGCACCGCGCGTGGCCTTCCCATCTGTTCGCCGAAACTGATCTGAGGCGATGGGAAGCCCGGAGGAGCGCGCTAACCCACTTTCCTTCCATGTCCCTAGGGCCTCGCGACACACCAAACGAACCTGACTGGTCGCGCGCGTGTCAGGTGATCTGCGTGTCACGTGATCACGCGTGTAGCATATCCAATGCGGGTGTGCGCCGCACGTCATTTCTTTCTTTTCTTTCTCTATTTCTTTCTTGTCTCTGGTATGTTCCATTGAGCTTGGACCCTTTCTGGCCTATCATCAGGATCGGATCACACGACAGGAGTATGTGCTATTGAGCTTGGACACTTTCTGCACTATCGCCAGGATCGGCCCACTTTTCAGCGTGACACCACCACCACCACCCCCACCACCATCACCACGGCCACCACGACCACCACTACAACGAATGCTGAGACTTGTGAGCCTATAAAGCTTCGCTTAAAGACCTATATAATATGCAGAGTGGTGGCCCTGCAAAGTTTAAAGGTGACATTGAAAACGCTGGTTCGGCCAGGAGCGTACAGCAAGTAAGTTTACAGGCAGGCCTCTAATGGAGAGGTTTCTTGCACAGCATTTAATTTCACATACCACACGTCAACTTTCATGCTTCTTGCAAGTCTATAAAGGAAAGGTTGTTTCTTTTTCTGTCAGTTTGTTTGTGGATTAAGTTAATCGTGACAACAGGTCTCGTTACTGGATCCCGGAAACATCCAAATTAATGTTTTCATCAGCGCCTTTAAATGCTGTAAGCCTAACTTACTGTCCCTCTCTCACGCACGGCTACGTTTAAGGCGCCAGTGTCTTTTCAGTTCACAACACGTTTATTTCTTTCTTCAATGGTTCCAACTAAGTCTATTCTTATTCTGTTCAACGTTTGCATATAGTGTTTGGGGCATACCTATGAAGTAATAGAAGCGGAGTAGACGGCGCCGTCTACGTGGACCAAATCCCCTTGAGCACAGATAATTTTTTAAGGTAAGTCGATCGCACAAGCTTTCCCGTGCGCATCTGCATAAGCTAAACGAAAGTGTGCAGTGGCCTATTGGAATGAGCGACGCAAACACAACCGATTTGGCGATGATTCTCAAACGACTTTTTCGTGGTGAAAAACTTCTGAGACATTCGGGGAGGTGGAGGAGGCTACATACAGCAATTTGAAACAAACTAGAGCACCCCGTATTAAACAGTTTGTACAGAAAAGAAAAACTAAAAAAAGTAATGCAAGGTATATATCAGAACCACAATACGCCTAAGACCTTTGGTACGAGGAAGGCACCTAATAATGACTACAGTCTTTTAACTAGTGCTTATGCATGAACAACAAGCACACCAATACTTTTAGAGCAACTCGGGTTGACTTGGTACCAGGGTGCAATAATTCTTTTTTGCATAAGGAGACGTTTGCCAAGCTTTTTAAGCGTCGTGTGCAGCGCTTTCCTAATTGTTTTGAGCGGACATGTTCGAGAAAAATTTCAAACAAAAGGCAAAAATATTCATCTCAGCATTTTACAGATGCTAAGAGTGCCAGTGCAAGAGATTCAGATAAAGGATAGCAAGAACTGCATCATGACTTGTACAGAATGTTCTGGGAAATGAACTTTTTCCTCGATAGGGAAGACAAGCAGGTCGGCTGAGAACCACACTTAATGCGCTTACAGGAACAGGACAAATGAAGAGCAAGGAAGGGATGAGGGAGGATTAGCAGAAATGAGAGGGATGCACAAAGCTGAAAGTAAAATCATCTGAGAAATGTACAGTTTTCATGCGATGGCCTCATACGCTGCCGTTCGTTTTCCATTTAATGTTGAATAAACAAACAATTAGTGCCAATATATATATATATATATATATATATATATATATAACACGGAAATTCCTGCATGTATTCCTGTGCATATAGCACATGGACACACTTTTCGCTTTGTCTCTGAAGAGGGGCCATAGTTAACATTCTCGCTGCCGTTGGAACAAAATATACATCTGTAGATTACCATGAACAACACTGTTTCACACGATACAGAAGCAAAATAAGAAGCAGTTACAAGCTATTTCCACTTCCTTATGCAGCTGGTATGAGTGTCTGCCCAATTTGGAGAGGCCGCATTTTGCAATAATTCATTCTTTATTAACAACCATTGCATCCAGTGGCTGATCCGGGAGATGAGAACGGCGTCGTAACCAAATACGAAGGGCAAAATTGGAGGACGCTAAAGCTTCGCCTTTAAGAGTAGAATGCGATAGAGTTATCGGGACCCGTTCGCATCGCATCGTTTGCATCCGGCAAGTATGCTTCATTCACTATAACACTGAACGTGGGAAAGCCAGCTTACAAAGACCAAGCTTACACCGATCCCCTTAAAGTCGGCTTCACTTTTAAATAGAAATGCATGGCTAGAAAGACGTTTTTCCAGGGGCAATATAAGTGGCTTATATTGAAGTGTGAAGGCCCTAGCACCTTCCATTATTATTGTATTAATTGTTTGCTATTGTACCGACGCACGCGCGTGTCCAAAACGAATTAGCAGACGAAGTCGCAGTTTGACCTGCCTAGGATGCGAGCATCATCTGGATATCAATTTCGCAAGTAAACTGCCCGAGCGCGCGGCTGTAGGTCTGGTAGAAATGCTGGAAAAGGAGTGTGTGCTTGAGTTTTCTCGTAGAAGAACTTCTCGTAGAAGAACGGATTTCACTGTGAGAAATTCAATTTTGCTCATCAAAAGCTTGCACCACGTAGAGGGCCTGCACGGTCGGGGTAGTTGGGTAGGTTGGAGATGAAATTCTCCGCCACCGACGCCGACATCGCACGCCGACGCCGGATTTTCTGTGACACGGGGCCCTTATCGCTATCGCGTTAACAACGAAAATGAGGTGAAAGAACGGTGAAACAAAAGTTTTACAATATAGACATGCTTGCGAAGTTTGGCTTCCATGGTGCAACACATGGTGTGCAAACACAGCTTCGCTGTTCGACCATCTTCACGGAGTAAAAGGGGCGGATATTTTAACAGCGACTCTGAGTGGCGCATGTCGGCGCCAGCGGTCGAGAACTGGGCTTGGGTGCAAATAGAAGCATGCGAAAGGGATCGTCGCATGCTCTCTACTAGCACGCAAAAAAGAGGCGGCGGAACTTGCACGTGAAAAGAAAGCACACCAAAACACACATAGAAAGCTCAGGCGAAAAAAAAAACCACACTGAGAGAACCGCAAATACGTAGCAGCCCAACGAGGCAAAGCCCATAGCTGCTGCCGACGCCGTCCACGTTTCCCCGCCTTCGCGCCGAACGCACGCGGTGTCCGCCATAGGGGGCCTACATGTAAGCTCCTTAGTCCGCCACTGAAGCCGATTTCTCTGATGTTGTCTCGGCAAGTTTCGACAAGATAACGGGACACTCATCGAGTAGCGTCGGAAATCGCCGCGTCTTCTCGCCTCGCAACATTTCAATGTAAGTGCCTGCTGTAGATCTGCGTTTACTAGCGTTTACACAATTGTGGATGTGCAACACATGCACATGTAATACTCGTAACACTTGGTGTAAATAACACAGCTTCCCTGTTTCGCCATCTTCACGGTGTGAAAGGGCGACAATTTTTTGTGTACGGCTCTTATATAAAATTCTTGGGTTGTCAAAGACTTCAGTTGCTATCGACTTAATAGCAGCTGCAATCCACTATAGCAAGGGCAAGTGAGCGCCGTCCACTACTTCTCAATGGAGCCAACTGTCCCAGCACTGCTAACATACGCAATCTTCAAAAGCCTCCATACGTGCTCTGGCTACACTGCAGATTAAAACCACATACCTAAATTTAATTTTGGGCAACCATGACGTAAATATCTAGCAAAAAAAATCTTCGTGCTTTCTTCATAACCTCTAAGCTAACATCTCCAAATGCAAGGCCGGGAACTCTGCTGCAGACATGTTTGTCACTAAGGGGTACAAACAAAGCTGGAGGGATGTTGAGGTGGACTCATTCTTCAATAATAAAAAAATCGAGAAGCAATTCCACTCTGTGAAGGGTGATGACCAGCGAAGCTGTAGAACATCACACAGGGTTAGAAAATGATACATTGGTTTGTTTTTATCATTTGGTAATCGCACTGACGAAAGCTTTGTGATTACTGTGGTTCAATTACAACCTTCGAATCTTGTGCAAAGTTGAATCTCTACAGGATCATTGTTGAGTACTTGAGTGACTTAGATTGGTACGGCAATGCAAACTAAACCCTTCTAGCAGAAACTGAGTGAACCATTTCTTGTGCGGTTTTAAAATGTCCACATTGAAGTCTCTAACGATGATCACAGGGCTAGTGTCATCAGGGCTAAGACAAGCAAAATGCGTAGTCATGAACTTCTCAATATCACACCTGTGTGTGCCTGGATATATACACACCGTGGATATCACAACTCCCTCTTTAGTTTGTACGGCACAAACATCCCCAGCATCGGTGGCATTGTCCTCTTGCGAGTCAAGGGTGTATGGTTGTACATACATTTTGTCCTTTCCTTATAAAGAAATTTCTCCTGCTCATGAGTCCATTCACAAGCAATTACACTATACCCATCGACTTGAAACAATGCATCTTGGTTTATTGTTGTTGTTGTTGTTGCCTCAAAACATGGCTCGTACTCTTGTTTTTTTTTGGGGGGGGGGTTTGTTTGATTTACTCTTCTTCTTCTTCTTCTTATTATTATTATTATTATTATTATTATTATTATTATTATTATTATTATTATTATTAAGGACAGAGTGTTCAATGCCTGCTTCACCTCCGCCGCGGGTCAGCCCGGTATTGAACTACAGCGGAATCTACCCACACTTTTCTCCATGGACACAACAAATGCATCGAGGGTAGAGGTATACATCATCATCATCACTCTTTATTCATGTCCACTGCAGGATGAAAGCCTCTCTCTGCGATCTCCAATTACACCTGTCTTGCGCTAGCTGATTACAACTTGCACCTGCAAATTTTCTGACTTCTTCACCCCACCTAGTTTTCTGCCATCCTCGACTGCACTTCTCTTGCTATCCATTCTGTAACTTTAATGGTCCACCGGTTATCCATCCTACGCATTACATGGCCTCCCCAGCTTCATTTTTCCTCTTCATATAAGCTAGAATATGGGCTATCCCCGTTTTCTCTCTGATCGACATTGCTCTCTTCCTTTCTGTTAACGTTAGGCCTAACATTTTTCTTTCCACCGCTCTTGGAGCGGTCCTTAGCTTGTTCTCGAGCTTTTTTGTTAACCTCCAAGTTTCTGCCCCGTACGTCAGCACCGATAGAATGCAATCATTGTACACTTTTCTTTTCAGTGACAGAGGTAAGCTCCCAGTCAGGATTTGGTAATGCCTGCCGTATGCACTCAACCCCAATTTTATTCTTTTGCAAATTTTCTTCTCATGACCGGGTCCCCAGTGAGTAATTGACCTAGATAAATGTACTCCTTTACAGACTCTAGAGGCTGACTGGCGATCCTGAATTCTTGTTCTCTTGCGTGGCTATTGAACATTATATCTGTCTCCTGCATAATAATGTTTAACCCCACTCTTACACTTTCTCCGGTTTAGGTCCTAAATCATTTTCTGTAATTCGTCCCCATTGTTGCTGAATAGGACAATATCATCTGGAAACCGAAGGTTGCTCTGATATTGGCCGTTGATCCTCACTCCTAAGCTCTCCCAGTCTAAGAGTTTGAATAGTTCTAAGCATGCAGTGAATAGCATTGGAGAGATTGCGTCTCCTTGCCTGACTCCTTTCTTGATAGGCAACATTGTACTTTTCTTGTGGAGATCTAATGTAGCTGTGGAATGTTTGTAGATATCTCCCAAGATATTCACGTACGATAGGAATAAACTTTATTTGTCCAATGGTTATGGCTGTTCGTGCCCGGGGCTAGGCTGCCAGGAGTCGATCACTGGAGAAAAATCTTCCGAGTTGCTCGGCAATGGCCCTGGCCCGATGGACGGCCCACTCCTGGTCCTCGGGTGCCTCACGGAGGAGGGCGGCTTGCCATCTCTCAGCGAGGCGCCCCGCTTCAGAGTGTCCTGCTGTTGTCTTCCCCCTTCCTCTTGGCCCTTCTTCCTCATGGCGTTGACATTCCCAAAGCATATGGGCCATATCGGCCCGTTCGTGCTCGCACCACGGGCAGCCGGGCGAGGGTGCAGCGCAGGCCACAGGCGGTGCAGCTGGTAGGGGTTGGTGAAAGTGCCCGTATGTAACCGCCTCAGGTCGACTGCCTGGGACCTGTCCAGCCGCCCGTGGGGTTGTGGATATTTCTTACGTTCCTTCCTGTAGTGGCCAAGAGCCTCTCGGTACGTGGCCGGAAACTTCTCGATACGTGGTCGGCGTCCTCGTGGCCCCCAGCTCCGTCCGCCGCGATTTGTATTGTGCTGTTAACTCCTCCGCTGGGGTCCCGCACAACAACGGCGGCGGCTGCCCTCTGGGTGATCGCGTCGCGGCGGGTAAACTGCCTCGCAACGACACAGGGCGCGCTCGTTGTGGTTGGGCGGAACGCCGGTGTGTCTTCGGCCATTAGTATTGTTGTTGTCGTTCTTGTCGCGGCTGTTGTCGTTGTTAGTGCCAAGCTCCCCGACGTTTGCGGGGAACCATTTGAGGGACTTGTTCGTAGTCTTGCCGGACACGAAGTCCCCGTCTCTGGCGTGGAGCATGCGCGCCACATCCGCGGACACCCAACCTTTGGTGTAGTTCCGGATCGCTGATTTGGAGTCGCTATGATCAGGCTATCCTCTGTGCCTCCGTGGAGTACCGCGAGGGCTATGGCGATCTCCTCTGCTGCTTCGGCCGACGGCAGCCTCGTTGTTGCTGTGACTCGGATCCTTCCCTTCGTATCTACAACCGCCATGGAGAAGGCGGGCGCCGCCGCCGTCGGCCGCTGTTGCTGCAGCCGTTTTTGTCGTAGTAGTAGTAGTAATGGTGGTGTTGCATCCCCGGTTCGTCTCGCACATTGCAGTTGTAGTGGTTGGTGGTGGTCGTCGTCCCTGGTCGCCATCAACGTCACCGGCGGGCCGCGGGTACCTGGCTGCATCGACGAAGAGGACGCCTACTCGTCTTCCGTGCACCTCGAGGATTGCTACCACCCTGCGTTTGCGTGTTTGCACGTCATGCACCTGGTGCATGTTCTGCGGCATGTTTTCCGTCTGTATGGCATGCCTGACTTCCGGTAGCAGCGCTTCCTGCACTCCCCGCGCCTCGTGATATTGAATCCCGAACAGGTCGAGGATTCGTCTTCCCCTTCTGGTGCCCGACAGCCTCTCCAGCTGCGCGATTCTCTGCGCCTCGACGATCTTCTCGAGCGTGTTGTGTACGCCTAGCTCCAGGAGCCTGTGGTTTGGCGTGCACTGGGATACCCTCAGAGCGGCCTTGAACGCCCTGCGGATCGCCACGTTCAGCTTGTCGGTTACGCTCTTGTTCCAGTCGGCGTACGCGGCGACGTACGATATGTCGCTCAGCACGTACGCCTGTATCAGCCTCGTCACGTTGTGTTCCTTCATCACTTTCCTCTTGTTTGCGACCCGCCGCACGAGGTGCGTGGCGGCGGCACTTTCTTCGGCAGTCGGACAGCCAGCTCGCGATTGGCACCGTTCTCTTCCAGCCACAGACCGAGCACTCGCAACTTGGACACCGTCAGTATTCGGGTCCACTCCCTCGTCGTGACGCGGACGCCTAAACGACGGGCGTCGAGCATGCCCTGCGGGAGGGGTCCTTTCTTGCCCGGTCTGTGGAGTAGGATCTCCGACTTGTCGGGTGAGCAGACGAGTCCCGTGTGTTCAAGGTGCCGTTCCACCTCCAGGACGGCCCGCTGCAGCCGGCCTTGCATTTCGCCGACGCTCGTGTTCCCCGTGGTCCACACCATCACGTCGTCTGCGTAGATCGTGTGATTGATGCCCTCTATCGCGTCGAGACGCTCCGGCAGGCCGATCATGACGAGGTTGAAAAGCATTGGGGAGAGTACGGGGCCCTGCGGCGTTCCCGCACCGCCCATTCGGACCGTTCGCGGCGTGGGCCCGTCGATCTTGACCGTCACCTCGCGCCCATTCTAGAAGCTGCTGACATATCGGTGGAACCTTCCCCCGAGATCGAGTCGGTTGATCTTGTCCAATATGGCCATGTGCTTCACAGTGTCGAAGACACTCTTGATGTCTAGGCCGAGCAAGGCGCGCACGTGCGCGCTCGGAGCGTTCATGACCTGTTCCTCGATCTGCAGCATAGCGTCCTGCGTGGAAAGTCCCTTCCGGAAACCGATGATGTGGGTGCCGAAGGCGTCCTGCTTCCCAAGGAGCGTCGTCACCCTGTGGAGGCAGGCATGCTCCATCACTTTCCCGACGCAGGACGTGAGGGAGATCGGCCTCATGTTTCGTACCTCTAGCGCTTTGCCCGGCTTTGGTATGAGTATAACGTACATGGACTTCCACTCTTGCGGAATTCGGCCCTCCTTCCAGCACGAGTTGATGTACTCGCAGAGCTTCTCGATGGCGTCGTCGTTCAGGTTCCTCAGGATTTTGTTGGTGATCCTGTCAGAACCGGGCGCCGATTTTGTCTTCAATAGCTGGAGGACCACTCTAATTTCCTGCACGGAAACGTCCGCATCCAGCTCCTCGTTGGGAGCCCCGAGGTACTCGGGGTGACTCTTCCCTTTCGGTCGAGCGAAGTGCATCTGCACGATCTCCTCTTCGAAGGCTTCCGGGTCGTCCTTGTACTTGTGTCGCAGATTGGCCGTCTCTGTACGGGTCGCCGTTCTGGTGCTTCCCGGGTCGAGCAGGTGCCTGAGAATCTTCCAGGTGCGTCCCGCGCTCATGTTCCCGTTCATCGTGTCACACAGCTCCTGCCATTCTTGCTCGCACAGGCGGCCGCAATGCATCTCGATCTCCCGGTTCATTTCGGCGATCTTCTTGCGTATCTTCCTATTGAGTTTTGCTGCTTACTCGCTCTTCGTTGCATGTGTTTCTTGGCTACAACAAGATGTGCCCACCGGCTGTCTACTCTGGACGGTTGGGGAGCGTCATCGTCCCCAGCTCCGCGGGAACTGTCTCCTCCTTCTCTGGGGGGTTCTTGTCGCCAGTCCATCCATTCGGGCTCAAACGCGCGCGGAACCGCCTTCGCTCGCTTCGGGGGAGATCTCATCGGTGCCTTTCTCTACGTCCGCGAGTAGTTCTCTGCACCATTCGCTGATCACTCCAATCGGGCCCTCCTTCTTGTCTCGTTCTCTATCTTTCCGGAATCTATCCCAGTCCACAATTCTGGCCTTTCGGCAGACGTCCTCCTCGCTTTCATTCTCTCCCACGGTCACGCACAGGATCCTGTGGTCACTCCCCAGGTCCTCGAAGGAGTTCGACTAAGTGACCACGTCCACGCCCGACCAGACGGAGAGGTCGGGGGATGTGTCGCGGCACACTCCTTGTCCGATCCTGGTGTGCGAAGCCGGTTCGTTGAGTACAGTCAGGCCGAGCTCGTCCACCAGTCCGGCTAGCCTCTTCCCTTTCGGCGAGTCGGCTCCGTATCCACATTGCGTGTGCGGAGCGTTGAAGTTTTCGTATATATATCAGCGAGGGATTGGAGGTGGCCTTGGACATCGCTTCGCGAAAGAGGGCGTCGAAAGTGTGAGTGCGGTTTTCTTGTGAGGGGGAGCTATATACATTGAGCGCGAAGAGGCCGGTCTTCCTTCTTTCATTACTTGGCACGGCTTCGATCAGGACGTGGTCTATGTCCAACTCTTCGTGGAGCACAAGTTCGTGTTCGATGAAGGCCGTCCCGCGCTTAACCATGGTGCACAACCTGACGTCCCTCCCCATGTATTCGTAGGGGGACCACACGTAACATGGCCCGGGAGCTGGGCCCGGCCGAAAGGTCCTTGCAAGGCAATCACGAGAGGAAGTTTTTTTTTATTGGAAAGCGTTTACATGTATTGCACAATCGTTGCTTTCTTGTTTTTAGGCCCCTTCAGTTCCACTGTCTGACTATGCGTCTGTTGTCGGACTTGCGGGACACAGCCATCATTAGTTATGCAGAGGTGTTGGGGGGACACAACTGTCCGTGCGTCCCTCCTTCCCCGGTGCGGGTGGTGTTGGCGTTGTTGCCGTTGGTGAAGATGGCCGGTACATTTACCGCTTGTGGGGACGGTACCCCGGTCCTTCCGCGCAGGTGGTGGGGATGTTGCTGCTGCCGCAGCTGCATCGTCCCGCGTTCCAGATCTTCGATTCGCTTATTCATGGCCGCGAGTTGGGTGTTGACAGCTGCGCACTGCGCGTTCCGTCCCGCGTAGTATTTGTTCAGCCTTGTCAGGAGCATGTCCAACATTCGCTCCGTCATGTCCGTCAGTTTGTTCACCATCTCTTCGACCGCGTCTATCTTTCTGGCTCCTGCCCTGGGTCTCTTCGGTGCTTGTGCTGTGGTCCACAGCGTCTTCCGTAGGTGGCGCATCGCTCGTGCCCTTGCGCTTGGAGCCCGCCGTCGCCGGCGCTTCTTCGCCGCAACACGTGTCCATCTCCCCTACTTCTCCTCCTGTCGCGGTCGCATCGCCTCGCTCGGCGGCCTCGCGGGAGGTGGAGGAGGAGATCCCCTCATGAGAGGATCCTCTCATGTTCTTCAAGATTTCGTTCAGCGTCTGCTGTAGCTCGTCGATTTTCCTCGCTGATGATCGTTGCTTTCTGGCCCTGCCCAGCTCTTCTCGAAGTTCCTTATTCTCTCGCTCATTTTCTCCATCCTCGCCGCCAGGAGGGCGTTGGGGCTCCCCTCGTGCTGCCAGAGACGGGGGTGCTCTCTACAGAGTATCCATTTCTTCCCGCCACTATGTCGGACCAGGTGACTTCGCACGGCCCTGTCTGTGTCTCGCCTTATGTGGCCTGCACGCTGTCTGGCAGGAGGCGGTTTCGGTTCCGTTTGCGGCTTCCACTCCTACTCCGGCTTCGACTTCTGCTCTTACGTCTTTTACGACTTCGGCTCCGTCTTCTTATCGGCGACAGGGATCTGGATCTCGAGCGACTTTGGCCTTTTCCCTCCGCCATACTGTACCCCGGTGGTGATGGGTTCTGCTGAGGGGTTGTCTTTCCTTCTTCCAATGTGCGGTGCCTTTCTGCTCTGCTTCTCGCGCGCCACCTTCTCTCCTTCACTATGTGCGGCAACTTGCATTTTGCCTTGCACATTCGGTGCGCCTCGCCGCTGACCCGGCACTTGAGCGTGCACTCGTGTTCGCTGCTTGTGTTCTTCCATCCTCAGGTCGGGCATAGTTTGATCTCCGTTCTTGGGCACACGTCGGGTTGGTGGCCGAGCGTGCCGCACTCCTTGCAAAAGTAAATCTTTTTCCGATACAGGGATACTCTTATCATGATGCTATTGAAGTAAGACCATGTGGAACTCTGTTTCCTTCATACAACAATATCACGGTGGTTGTACTGCCGAGCCCCTTCGCGTACGTTAAAGAGGGGTTTCTCGAGTTCACCAGCGCATGCATGAGCTGGTCTTGGGTATACTTCAGGGGAATGTTGCGGATAATCCCTTTTACCATTTGCTCGGGCGCCGAATCGTGCGCGTTGGTCTCGTGCCTCTTACCGTTGATTGTCAAAACCTTAATCTTAGCGATTTTCGTCGCTGTTGTCTTGTCCGGTGTGCTTATCACCAGGATGTTTTGCGTCGGATTGGGACAGATCGTGATTATCTCGCCGTCGCCCACTACCGCTTCTTTGCGTATCGCCTCGTCGAGACTCATTCCACACGTGTTCCTTATATTCAGCACGTCTTTCGGTCGAACAATTGCCTTGATAACATCCCTGGGTAGTCTGGGCATCCTACTTGCTCGTAGAACATTGTTCACTATGCTTCGGCCGCCTCGGCGCATCGGGCTTCGAGCGCGGGTGTCGTCCTTTCCCGCCATCTCGTTAGCGTTCGTGCGATGCCTTCCTCTCTTGGTAACTTCGATCCAACCGTCCGCAACGCCTTCACTGTCTTCTCCCGTGGAAACGCGTTTTGCGCCGTTGGGTTCGTTGTCCGGGGTTTCCCTGTTTCCTGCCTCGTCTGTCTCCATCTCGGTGGTAATTCGTTCAATCCCTGAGTCCAACGAAGGATGCGCCAGGCCAACCATCGTTAGGCCTAGCCACGCTCACAGGGGACTCGTGCGATTTTCGTGGCGCAAAGACTCGTAAAGTTCACGCTCACCCAAAAAGTTGGTGTCCCTGGGTTCACGGTGACTTGCTCTTTCCAATAATGTGCCGCTTTCGGGTGTAGGATTAAAAAACTTGCGGAAACAATCATAAATCGACGGAGCCGATGCGAGAATCGTCCGCTCCAACTGGCGACTTCATACTCACGTATGCCTCCTTAACTCCTTGATTACGCAATGCTTCAATGACTGCCGATATCTCTGCCGAATCAAATGTATTTTCATTATCAATGAAAGCCACATAGAAAAGTATATTGTACTCCGCTGATTTCTCGATTACCTGATCGATGACACGGATGTGATCGATTGTAGAATATTCCTTTCTGAAACTAGACTGTTTGTTCTCTTGGTTGACTGAAATCAAGTGTTGCCCTTATTCTATTAGAAATTATATTGGTGAATATTTTGTATTAGTACTGAAAGCAAGCTAGTGGGCCTTTAATTTTTCAGTTCTCTAACGTCGCCCTTCTCATGGATCAGTATAATGTTGCCATTCTTCCAGTTCCCTGGTACACTCGAAGTCGTGAGGCATTGCGTATAAAGGGCCGCAAGCTTTTCAAGCATGATATCTCCTCCATCTCTGATTAAATAGACTGTTGTTCCATCTTCTCCAACAGCTTTTCCCGAGAATACAGCTTCGCCGTAAAAAAAACTTCGTTCCTTATTTTCAATACTCTTTCTTACGGTGTCTCTCTCGTTAGCTTACTTATTTCTTAGTTTTCTTGTTTGTTTTTATTTCATTTTTTTGCTTATAGCTTAGTATGTTTAAGAGAAGCTTTATACTCTCACTTGTGTCGGGGTCGGTGTGCGCGGTGGACGCGGTATCATCATCATCAACAGCAATAGCTCGAACGCCGTCGTCTTCTGCCACAGCTGGCGCTGTTGCCGCTAATCATTCCAGCATAGAATTTCACTTCTCTTTTGTCGTCGTAATGGGGAGTCCTCGTTTACGGGGGTATGAGCCGTTGCTTAAGGGGGTATGAGCCATGCATTGTCTTACGTAGCGGATAGATTTAATTTTGAAGAATCCCAAGCGACAATGGCCGGCGAATGCTGCTAACCACGCCGCCGAGCAAACTCGAGACATCGAATGCGAGCGACAACAGCGACGAGCAGAGAATCGCACAACGCAACGGAAGAAAAAGTTGCACGAAAGGGAAGGAAAAGTAGAAGGAAAGGGAAGGAGAAGTAGTACGACAAGGAAGGAAAAGTAGTAGGAAAAAGAAGGAAAAGTAGAAGGTCAGATACACACACGACAATCTTCGCTTACCCCCATTTTATCGACAGGGGAAGGGCTTCTGAATTTTTTGTATGTCTGATAGATGTGGGGATATTAGAGGGATGATGGGGTGTCGCTGATTTTTTAATGGTGTTTCCGTACGGTGTAGCCTATCTTCCGATTAGTGTGCAATTACAAACAAAAATTTGCTAATATAGCATTCTAAAGTTTCAAACAGTGCAGAATGCTTTTAAAGTCCCTACGAAGCTCATATACAGTGTTATGAATCAAACGATTCGTCTCTACCTAACCCGTATTTGAAGATGAAGCTTTATTGTTGAACGGCTTTCTAATAAGTATAAAAACTGTATTATGCTACGCAGTAAGGTAATACGGTACCTACGGCAATCTAAAAGCCTGCTCTGCAGCTCACTACGGTAACATAATGCAACTTATGTCGGCAGCGCCAATAACCGAGAACAAATAGTGTCTCAGTGCATCATCGAATAAATGGTATGGTCACTTTCGCCGTCAAGCAACATTAGCTAAAATTTTCAGTTCAACTAGCGCAAGTAGATTCTACTTTAGAGCATACAGCTAGTGTCGGTAAATGTTTACTTACCCCGTATTCAGAAATGCATCTTGAAGCTCATGCTTGACTTGATCTAAATGACGCCTGGCGAGAACGTGCCCAGGACCTCTTTGCGTTTCCTTCGTCAGGTTTGCGACAGGTGTCATTTAGATCAAGTCAAGCGTGCGCTTCAAATTAAGATACATTTCTGAATACGGGGTTTACACGCGCGAAATCGCCTTCAGGGCTTCTGCAGAAATCCCTCAACCGATCTTCAAAGCAGGCTTCTAGGCCTGATTCCCAAAGCTAGTGTTCGTCATAAGACAGTCGGCCGTGGTGATTTTGACGTCACCGCTTTCGTCACACACCCTTGGCAATAAAAATTTCGGGCCAGGTAGCATGGCGCCATAGGTCGGTGTGAACAGGCCCTGTGCTATCTAGGTAGCGTTGGTCACACTCCCAGTAACTTCGCGAATAGCGAATATCTATATATCTATATAGCGAATATCTATATAGAAAATCGTATCAGAGTAACAAACGATGTTCTCTTCAGTTTTGAAGTCAAACATTCGCATTCATCTACTCATTCCAAAAACGGAATGTTCATTTCTGTAAACAACGTAGAGAGAAGGAAAACAGTTCGTACAATAGACTTATGTTTTCACGGCTAGAATCTATTCTACGAACTGCTTTCCTTCTCTCTACGTTGTTTCCAGAAATGAACTTTTTTGACTCCATTTTCACGGTTAGAAATTTCTTTGCAGGAAAGAACTGGGGGGTATCCACACAATTCATGTTACAGCTATACAGGGTGTTGTTTGTTGGGTTCCTCCGGTACAGCCGACCTGTTATATCCAACACCTGCAAAAGTAATTTGCGTACAATTCAGAGCATTCAGGCGCAAGCTCTTAGGATATGCCTTGGAGTACCACGCAGTGCGTCAACGGCTGAAACTATCGCCATTGCTCAAGATTATTCAATCACAACGCACATAATGCGTGCACATGTCAGGCACATTGCCCGGACTCCTTGCCACCACCTCGCCGCATTCACCGTGGAAAGCCCCCTCACGTCATATAGCACAACTGTCAGTGCATATCGTGCCTCGATTACATCGGGGTACGCCCCTCCGTTCAGGCTGGTGTCTCCTCCATGGTGTTTATGCCGTCCTGAAGTCCAAGTCAGAATTACAAGACTTCAGAAAAAGTCAGATTTATCACCGTCTGCACTAAAACAATTGAGCTTACTCCTGTTGTACGAGAGATACAGCAGTCACGTGCACGTCTATACGGACGAATCGACTACATCGACCAGTTCCGGCGGTGCTGTGTTTATACCGACGAGAGGAGTAACAATGCGATTCAAGACCTCACATGTCACGACGTCCACGGCTGCAGAGCTCACGGCTCTGCGCACTGCACTTAAATTTATAGACGCAGAGAGTCCTGATACATGGGCCGTGTTTTCCGACTCGAGACCGGCTTTACAAAGTATGCAGGCAGTTCTCCGACGTGGAACTCAAGAACAACTAACGTACGAATTGTCAAACTTCCACACAACGTCAAACAGAAAGGCCACGAAATTATTTTTCAATATGGCTACCTGGCCATTGAGAGATCAGTGGAAACGATCTCGCAGACAAAGCTGCCCGAGAGTCACATCAAGAACAACACAGCGTTCCCATTGCTCTTTCCAGGACAGACGCTGGAAGGCAGCTTCGTCACCTGGCACGCAAGCTCTCTTTAACAGAGTGGAACACCCCAAATAAAAGGTGCACTAGGCTACACGAACTCAACCCTTCGCTCCAGCTCCGACCTCCACCCGGGACTCACCGACGTGAGGCATCGCGTCTATACCGGCTGTGGTTGGGAGTGACTTTCATGAAGGCGTACTGTGCTTTGATTGGAATGACCGAAAGTGCTAGTGCGACGTCTGCGGCAGCGAAGAGAACATAGAACACTTATTGTGTCACTGCGATCGATTTCAGTCAGAAAGACAAACTTTATCGAACGCATTGCGACAACTTGATGATCGACCGTTGTCCATGCAGGTGCTCCTTGAAGACCGTCCCCATCGCTCGTCGGCCCACAAAGCTCTGAAGGCACTGTTGTCTTTCTTGAGCACGACTGGCCTATGTGAACGCCAATGAATTACTCAGGCCCTGCGCGTGCGTGCGCGAGCTCGCCGGGCCCTTCCTCCCCCCCCCCCCCTCATCTCTCTATCTCATCTTTCTAATCCCTCTTTCCCGTCCCCCAGAGTAGGGTAGCTAACCAGACGCATTTCTGGTTAACATCCCTGCCTTCTCTTTCTCTCCTCCTCCTCACGATTAGAAAGGTACAAAATCGCACGCTTTTCTTGGTTTCGGTCCATTAAACCCAATCGTAACGTCGCCTACTGCCCTGTTCCTGCTTCCATTGTATATAATTTACCTTGACTGCGCCGCTTTTACGCCACTCTGTAACATTCAGCGGATATATAATAATCTTATTAACAGATAGGATCTCCACCTGCTGTTTTCTAAATTTCTCCCCGATGCAAAAAAAAAAAACATATGTTATTTTTTTTTTTGAGGGGGGGGGGGGAGTTAGTAAGGGAGAGTAAGAAGGCTTAGAGTGTAAGCACCTATAGTCGCTCCGGGCTTTCCAGCAGATGGCAAAATTACGATCACAAAGAAGACGGGCAAAGAAGGTACAAACGTGCAATCTCGTTTTTATCCGCAGCAAAAGGCTCAGGCACAGACGAAGCGGACAGCCAATAATGCGCAGCATCCTTTACACGCATCTTTGCAAGTCTAAACCAACGAGTGAAAAATTCTGTCTACTCTCATCTTTCTTTTCACCTTGCTTTTATTAGCTTTCGCAGCGACATCTGCCTGCGTCGTTGCATGTTCTCACTTTAATTTCGAGCGAGTAGTCGCCGCCGTTTATTTCTTGGAATCGCGAGAGCCCTCTTTTATCTTGAGGCGCGAGTGCCGTACCGGAGGCCTTCAGCAAAAAGGCGTGTCTGCTGTTGACCTGTCATAATGAAGTCAGTTGGAAGGAGCACCTCAAAGGCCGCAAACGAATCGACCGCAGCCACCAGCCGCCGCCATCGGCAACGACGAAACGGGAATCCAGCGTAAATGCGCAGAGCGCCCAATTCCATGGGGCAACGCACTCACGTACCATGTACTACACGATGCCATGTTGCTCTTCTCTAGCGCTGCATTCACGTCTCACCTGAACTGCTTCGCTAACGGGGCGCGTTGCGCTTGATGTTAGAGAAGCCACCAGGGAGGAAGCAACAGCCGCCTTTCCATCGCAGACACATCGAATGAGCACCAGGGCGTGTGTGCGTCTCCATACACTCCCTTGCTTTCTATACAGTGGGCACGTTCATCATTACGACCTTCGCGATGCACGAAGACCATTCGCGGAAAATATGGATGAGGGTTTTTCTTTTTTTTTACCACGACACGAGAATAACAGAAAAGAAAAAAAAAAGAAAACAAACCTGTGATGGGAACAAATAACCCCTTCATTCTAAAAGCTGAGCTATTCACATGGGAGAACGCGGCAAAGAAACTTTATAAGCAAACGCACGCAAAACATATAAGGCAACGATAAATGTTAATAATTCTACCTTTATTTGAAAGAAAATAGAGAACTTACAACGAAAACGGAAGGGCTTCATGAGTGGTCGTGAAAGAAAAATGTGTAGCAAAAAAAATCCTTAAAAATATCTCACAGACCTTTCTGGAACTTCAACACCGCCATTTCCGGGCTAACCATAGCTAAGTCACCGATAAATATTATTCGGGGCAACTCATTACCCTCAAAGCTATTAAAGCGCAAGTGATTAATTTATATATTCAACGCTGCATACAAATCCAAGATATGATTATAAGGCCTGCCGTGTCCGGCAGGCCTCAAAATCATAATAATAATTATCATAATTATCATAATATAATAATAATCATAATCGGCTCCGGATTAATATCGACCACCGTCGATTTCTTAACGTGCACCCGATACACAGTACACGGTCGTTTTTGCATTTTACCCTGCACTGAAATGCGTCCACAACGGCCGGGCTTGGCAGCGCAATGTCAAAACCAGTTCACCACCACGGCAGGTAGAATGACTTTCTCTAGAGTGTGCTAAAACTGCCGCGACGTCCTTGTAAAAAAAAAAGAAAGCTTCGTCATTACGACTTCAGATGCCAGGTTGACTTTTGGACACCATAATTCTCCCCTCCCTATCGACGACGTGTTCAGCCGGAACACTTAAGCTCTCTGAACCAGAGTTCTTGCTTTTTCTGTCCCGGGAAAAAGATGTATTCAGGCCGTTCAATATTTTTTACGGTGTCCTTAGTCAATTGTTTTAAAAAATATTTCTTCACACTTAATGGAAAAGGTTATCATTTTTAAAAGCCACACAAATTATTCCCATCCAATTCGACTTCATTTGCGTGACAATACGAAAATAATTCCCGTGTCCACTCTTTGTGAATGTGAATGCTAGGGCGAGAGAAATATTCGGGGATTTAGTAAAACCTTCTAAACTTATCAAATATAGTCAAATTCATTTAGTAAAATCTTCTAAAGCGTGACTTTGGGCCTTTCATACTGCGCGGTATGAAAGGGCCGTATCTCGAGAAAAAATGATTAATTTTTCATCAATGAGTGAGCGTAAATGATGATGTATCATGCAGCCAGCACTTACACTGTCATCGCTATAAAGCTATAGGTTAATGATGTATGCAAAGCTCGCTTGGCAAAGAAAGTAACGACCTGCGCCAGCCAGCTATGTATGTACTTGGCCTTTCCTAACATTAACCATTTCGTAACTTTTACTTCTTTTAACATTTTATTGCGATAGCAATTACCTGTACACTGCCATCGCCGTCGCCGTCAGGTTTCGTATAAAGCTCAAGGGCGATAAACTCGTCACCTAGGCTAAACGTGCTGCGGAGACACCGGAGCAAAGGGAGGAACGTCTAGCAAAGTGGCGTCGCCAGGAGGCTGAGCAACGTGCCCGACCATCTCAGCAGCAGCAACAACAAGCCGCCGTCGATGACGTCAAGGCTCGCCGATTGACTGACTATACGGTGAAACTTAGCGAAAGCGCCAGTGCGACTCGGACCTTCGAGACGGACTTCAAGACATTAAACGGACTTCACGCTACGTATACCTGGCATTGCAGAGCTAAGACACTGCTAATTTTTCTTGTATCAGGAAGAGAAATGTATGAGAGTGCAGTTTATCACTATCACTATAGACGTCATACCTAGTCTTTCCTTCTCTTGCTCGCTTTCCCTTTCTTTCGTATCGCTTCGCTTAAAAACGCTGGAAATAAACCGCCCAGCATTCTTAGTTGGCGCAACCTCTTGCCGTCATGATTGCCTGTTTCTTTTAGCAACGGTACACCTGGGGCCAATTAATTAAAGTGATCTGCATCAGGCTGCCGTCAGCTGAAGCCTCAATTTTGCGTTTACTTCTCGTTATACCCCAAGGTAAAAGACTCACCAGGCAGTAAGGCGAGATAAGCTTTCTGAATGCACCGGAAGCAATATCGGAACGCCGGCCATTAGCAAAAAAAAAAAAAAAAGAGAAAGAACTCATACTCCCTCGATTACCCCCCCCATTTCACCTCGCCTCACCTCGTTTGGATGTCTCGAGACAAGCGTTTGTCTTTACTTTCTTTCGATTTCCTCCAAACATCGTCTGCACAGACTTCATGCCACAGCGCTGGGTTATGTTGAAGTCTGGAGGAGAAGGGTGCGATGACGCTTATTGGTTTCATCTCTCTCGAGTTATTACTCTCCCGCCCATTCAGCAGCGCTCTCGTAGTTTCTGCAGAGTGAGTTTCGCGGCCATTTAGCCCAAGTGCCCGCGATGGAAACAGTGTAATCGATATCCACTATTATAGCGCTACCCGTCCTTTCGAGGAGCAACTCCTAATTTTCATGCACACCGCAGCCGAAGCGCACAAGGCGCCCCGTTCTTAAGAGAGCAATCGCTTCGGGAACGTGGAACCCACTTCCCTAAGAAAAAACAACGAAAACTGCACACAAAACAGAAAAAAATAGTATTCCAAGAAAACAACTGAAAAAGTACAGAAGGAGCTGGCAGATATGCAACGTCGAGTGTCATGTGTCTTTCTGCGAGCACACCATCAAGCTATCGGCCTCATAACTAGCGCCTCATTCCTGTCTGATAAGTCTGGCCCTTTTACGCATTGCATTCTTTTTCTCGGCTCGGCTTGGCTCCCTCCAGCTATCATATGTTTTCATAACGCGGCGTTAAGTTGTTCTCTTCTTCACGCACGCATCCCTATTCTGCAGTTTCCTCTGTAGACCCCCCTTCCCACCTTTTTTTGCCCCGCCTTTTTTCCCCCGCCTTCTAGCACTGCAGAAGAGTTGATGCTGGTTGAAGTGTGTCAGCGTCGATTCGACAGCGTAATAAAGAGAGAGAGCGAGAGAGAAATAAAGATTTCAGTGGCACCTGAGGCCTTTTGGGTGGCGAACTTTTGAGAGGCGACGTACCACGAGAGGACGAGCTTGACTGAAAGAAAGGTGTAAAAACATAACTTCCAGCGCAAGAGCAGCCGCTACTTCACGATTTCTCTCGTAGATCTTATTCACCGAGTGCCCCGGAGCGCTGGCGCAGCTCTTTTTGAAGAATCCGTTAAGAAATTTTTTCTCGAGAACAAGAGAGGAGTACCGACGCATCGGCGACTGCTCGCACTGCTTACCGTTGCCTTGCAGCGGCTCTTTTATCGTATCCTCCGTATTCAACCTATCCCTCGACTCCCGTCGTCTGATTCTCTTCTACGGTTTCATTTAGATCTTTCGCCGTCGCCGCGCCTTCCTCTACTTCCATTTGCCCTGGGGACCGTTTTACGGAGGCAGGATGGTTCTTTGTATTGATCTTTTGAGTCCCGCTACTCAAAAAATGAAAAGCTGATTTAAGCGCCTCTTTCTCTTTACTTAATGCATGTTCAGTATTCTGTACTCCTTTTCTCTCTCTCTCTCTCTCTTGTTCAATTTTTCTCGTGGGCTTCTGCTGAGTCGTTTTCCCCAAAAAAGCAACTCTAGACTTGCTGCTAAAGTACTTTGTCTTCTATTGTTTTCCCCTTTTCAGACAGTTTCCACAATCCATCTTTCCCCTCACAGGACTTCTTTGTTTTTACGAGTTCTTGCAGACCATTACAATGAAAGCGACGCTTTTTGGTATGGGTGGCCTGTGCAGCGCAGGGCCGTATGGCCGGCCACTGTGTATGGAAGATGGGAGCGGCAGCAGCGCAGCGTTGTTAACGTTTAGAAACCCCGCAGACAGAGGGAGGGCGAATTGCGGCGCCACACTGTCGCGCCCGTGCGCGACGAACAGCATCCGCATTTTTCTTTTTTCCTGGCCGCCTCCTTCTCCAGCTCTTCTTCTCAATCACCGCCTCAGAGTGGCGCCCCGCACTGTGCCGCGAGTGAGCTGTCTTGTGCGGGAGGTCTTCATTTTTCACTCACGGGACAACTGCTGGAGACATTTACGACGCGCCACCCGTCGCTCGCGGCATCACGGCGTCTCTCCTGTTGCCCCAGGTCGAGTACGCGGTGTGTGCATCTACTTAACGGGCTCGAAGTATCGTCGATTGCATCGAGATTTCCGCGTAGTTTTTTAAAGACGACAGTCTTTTAAAGACGACAGTCTTTCTTGGGGAACTTAAACGCTGAAAATTTGGTCTGTCTGTCTGTCTGTCTGTCTGTCTGTCTGTCTGTCTGTCTTTCTGTTTGTCTGTCTGTCAACCGATTCAGCCACCCGGCCAAAGTTGGACCACTTGCTTACCGCCCACACTACTTAAACTGGTACGGCTGTTCATACTTGTGAACGTTATCGATCAAAAAGTAAATATTACGCATATCTGAGGTGCAACATCACTAGGTAAGTATTAGGAGGTGTGTTCCTTTAATAGAAAATACATAGATACGTAACTCTAAAGACCCTAGTTTCTTAAGCTGCGCTGAAAATGCCATGCTATGCGCGCCGACGAACGACGTCTGCCACGAAGGGAGGGAACCCTCTGCACAAGCTCGTGTTTCCCCGACTGCGCGCCGACGAGCGCCCTCTGCCATGGAGGAAGGAAACCCTCTGCACAAGCTCATGTTTCCCGATGTATTGCCAGATGGCGTCCATGTCTCACGCAGCGCCTCCTCAATTTTATCAATGCCAGCCAGATGCGGTCGATTCCGCCTCCTCAATTTTATCAGTGCCAGCCAGATGCGGCCGATTCAACATAAAGGAAGCGCTGTCTGAGGCCGGGCAAAACATAAATGGCCGCTTGATGAAATACAACCCACTCTACAAGACATGCCCAGACAACGCAGGGAAAAGACCGACGACCAAATTGCAGCGGAGAAGCGCCGGCGTGCCGACGCTCGTCGTCTCAAGCGTGCCCAGGAAACGTCCGAGCAACGAGCCGAGCGGCTAGCGCAAGGAGCTTGGCAAGCGAAAGCGAAGTGCCTACAACCCGGTTTGGAACGGCTCTCGAACACGTCTTCCAACGCGGGCTAAAGAACGTGGAAGTACTGAAGTACGCCTCCTACTTCAGCGTACACAGACCTCTGCTATGCTTGGTTGCCAATGCGTCGGACGACGAGGGATGTCATGGTGACACTCAGTGTGCCAGTGGTACCAGTGCCACTGTGGAACGTGATCGTGCCTCACACCCTGGCGTCACCGGAGACGGGAAGGCGTCTACTTCGGCGCACCAGTTGTACATGCGCACAGCCATTGACCCTTCCACGCAATAAAATACATTCATGTCTCACAAATGGTTCTTCGTTGCAAACTATCATGCTATATAGTATACCACACGCGACCGAAACATTGCTGACATATCGTGGAGGTACGAACACATGGCATGCCAGCAGTGATAATGCGGTAAAATGAAATCTGTTCAAACAAACCTCCATTGCATTTATCATGCCAGGACGGAAATGGTACGAGAACTGCATCACGGGTGGCCGCGGATCAGACCAGCACTCATGTAGTACGGCCGGCAGAAGACTATCGTCTTTCGACGACATTTGCAGCGAAGCACGCAGATACGCGGCCATTTTTATTCTCAGGTACTTCTTAATGCAGACTCAGCGCATGCGCGTACAAATTGCTCCTTTCTGCACTTTAGCCTTCACGTCTCTTTCCTCTCTTTGGCTAATTATAAAGCAAACCGATTTTACCCTGTGTGCATAAGGTTTATACACGTAAGCGCTATTCTATTTATTTTGTTGTACTAAATGTCCTATTATATTCAAGATATCCGCACTGATCTGAGTGAGAAGTGCAACGTCAGGGGCCCTTTGAAGCTACAGTTGTCTTCCGCTCCACTAAACCTGCCTGCTGCTTCCACAATCCGCGTCAGTTGCCCTTGAAAATCGGACGCTCAGAAATCACTCCAAGTGTTTACCCCCGCCAAAAGGACGCGGTGGTGCCCACTGGACCTACGTCAGCGAACGGCTAAGAAGGCGCCGCTCTGAGACACTGTCTCGCGCTTTTGTTGCAAACGTCGGCTTCTACGTCACCGACCTGCTCTTAGTCGGTCGCTGACGCTGCCATTTCTGTCCGAGCAATTCGTCTCTATACATATTACTGTGATATGTTAATTTGCACTAATATGACATGAAACACACGCCATTGTAAACAACTATGGCGGCGATGACGCGCTGTGACGCGGTGCGCAAGTGCATGTATGACATTCGAGCTCCTCCCTATTTGCTTCGTGTCCTTGTGTGTATATGCGTACAAACCAAATAATAATCATAAGTCTTTCTAAAGCGAATAACGTGCATTGCCTCTGTCGCCAGATTGTGTGGTTCGCAGTAGATGGTTCGTGGTCACGGGTCGGACTTTCGATACAGAGCTCCCTATGCAAAGTGTGCATGCTCCAGAGTAAGCAAGTTGAGAGGGGGGGGGGGGGGGGCATGTTCGCTGCCGGGCGCCAAATAGATCAGTGACAATGTTTGCGACCGGACTATTTGGTGCTCCATATTGATGATGATAATGATGTATTGGCGTCCCCTTTGAAACGGGGCTGTGACAAATAGTCACATAGCCTGCCTGAGTTATTCAGGTGTGCTATAATGATTTTCATTCTAGCATTTTATTGAGATAGCAATTACCTATGGACACTTCCGGCGCATTTCTGCCACCGTCGCCGCCATCGCCGTCAGGTTCCGTAGAAAGCCCAACGGTGAGAAAATCGTCGCCGCGCACCGTATGCTGTTTGTGGGAGTGAAAGCGCGCGAGGGTGAACGTGGCTCAACCTCGCGCACGCAAGGGAGGGGAGCGGGAAGCGAGCTGTCTTTCGTCGCGCGCAAGGCTCCTGAGGGAGGATAGGGAGGGGGAGAAGGGGGGTCGGTGTTCTACTCCAGGTGGCACCGGCGGCCGCTGTATCATCAAAGCCATCTGAGTCGGGAACACAGTCCACCGTGCGCTAGCCCATCGCGGCTTAGATCGCGTTGATGCGAGACGCAGCCCGTAGGTCAATTCGCTCGCTTCCGCGCTTCCTCACTACATTGTTTTGACAGCGAGTTTCCGCGGTCATCGTGTGAAACATGTTCTTGTTTGCTTGTGCGCACGTGACACTGTGCTTGCTCATTGAGATAGTATACCTATGTTTACAAATTTGCAATAGTAGTAACTATGTTTGCAATAGTAGTAAAAGTACTATTCTTACTTCGCATAGCTGTCTAGTAATTTGCTTTCTCAATCGATGCTTCGCTTTTCGGGTGAAACAGCGGCTTTTTGCAAAAGTTGTATTTGATCCACAGGCAATTCGCATCAAATACTAATTTACTACAGTTCCCCCACATTCTCCCTAAATTTCATCTTGGTGGCATTTTGGTTACGTCAGAGCATCAGGATAAATCTTGCGCTGCTCGTAAAACACACTCATAACACTACGAAGCGCTTGCATACGTAATTTATACCAAAACCTGCAATAAATCCACCCACTTTGAACTTTCCCCACACATCACCCATCACCTGTCCCTTACTTTCACCAAAATATAAATAAGGTGTTTAGTTTAGTTGATTTAGGACAACGAGCGAGCATCGTATAACGCATAGAAATATCCGCCCCCCCCCCCCCCCCAAAAAAAAAAAACCATTCACGACCTAATTGTAATGCTCCTGATTAAGTCAGTAACGGTAAAAATTTGGGACACATCGCACTTAGATGCGCCCCATTGCCATTCTGTAATGCAGACTAACAATTCTGTAATGCAGACTTCATTCGGGACATTTAGAAACGTTGCTGATAATGGAAGCCATAACAGTTGCGAACAAATAAGATTTCCTTCTTTTTTTTTAGCAAAAGCTGAATTTATTGCACACTAATTTCGTACACAGATTTACAATACGAGTCTGTCCATTTCTGCTTAGTTTGATTTTGGTGGCATGTGAACGCAGTGGCCTAAATTTTGCGCCGCTCGTGAAATTTTGCGACACTGGTAACACTCCCGAGGTCTTGCATGCGTAATTTGTTGCAAAGACCACATCACCGAGAACAAGGATTTAACAGTTTTGACTGAAGATCTAATTGTCACAGACTGTTCAAAATTTCCCTGCATATTGCCTCTAACACCCGCCACATTTCTTCAAAACATACACTTGGTGAATGATATAGTTTATCATAAATCCGTAAAAACTGGCATATAACTTTTTCGCCGCTTCTGGTCGCATTAACAAATTCGCTGTAAAATGTGAAATCAATTAACCAGAGTTGGCAGCATTCCATCAGAAAACATGTGCCTAATCTGCCCTTTATTTTACCATTAACAGATACGCCCAATGCGATTCTACACTTCTTTGTTATCTTACTTATTTGTTTTATCAGCTGAGCTGTCTAAGCTCTTGCCGAGGCCGTGTAGTGCGAACAAAAACAGTGGGCCGATCCTGGAGGTAGTGCAGAAAGGGTCCAAGCATAATGGCACATACCCCTGCGAACTAGCGAAGCTGTTTAAGCTCGAGGATAGTCCGTCGAGTGTGCGTTGCAAAACCTCCGCCTGGTGATGGCGCCACCATGCGTTGCCTAGCAACGCTTCGAAACAGCAGCACCGACCGCGCAGAGCTTCGCCACAGCTGCGTAAGCCGTGACGTCATCGCGCGCACACTCCGCATCGCTTCGCCTTAGCTTTGCCGAGTCATGACGTCAACGCGGTGTGCGGAGTGGTTGCCGCGGCTGCACAGGGGCGGAGCTAAGCCATGACGTCACGGCGCCGACCCACGGGATATATAGCTCCGCGTTGTCGCCATGGTGACACCAAAGCCCCGCCGTCTCCGCGCCGAGCACTTCGCCGCGAAGATGGGGCGGCCGAAGAAGAACGTCACTCCCGAAGAAGAGGAAGCGCGGCGCGAAAGCCGTCGCGCCGCGCTACTGGAAAGCGGGTGAGACTTTGGTCCAATCCCGAGTATCGCGCCGCCGAACCGGCGGCGAAACGTCGGTGATTAGCAGAAGATCAGGAGTTACGAGCCCGCGAAACCGAGCAAAAAGAAGCGTCCAGGATATTTTAATGACCGAGTGTCCGTTGCTCCTTGGGCTGTCGTTGATTCCGGGGTGATATTGCTCGAAAGATGGCCGAGTCTCGAAGCATAACTTCGCATAAACTTGGCCGAACCGAGATAAAGCTAGGTGGGGTCGCCAGCTTCGCTTTTTGCCCAGTCTTCACACCAATAGTGTGCAGCTGTCATTT